>NW_008825430.1:3490508-3531982 GCF_000699105.1 Pygoscelis adeliae
TTTGGCTCGGATGAGGCTGCCCCTGAGAGCACTTACCCTATCTCATCGGTATAGCTCATGGATTATTCCTATTGTCTAAAGGACTTTTCACCCTGTAAGTGTTTTACAGACTTAAGCAACGCTTGTTTGCGAATTTGAAAATGTAAGCAAAATATTCAAAATTTACATACAGATAAAAGAACCACCATCTGTTAGAAAAACAAATTGCGTTTTTGCTTCATTAAAATACAGATAATACTAAACTAATATGTGTTTAAACCAGACATTTTGTTCTGCTTGAATGCCTCCATTGGGTTTATAACCAAGGCTGAACTGATTTCAGCAAGCAGAAGCGTTCAGTAAAATCACTACTTCAGCCACACGGTGATTTGGTAAGACAGTGCGAGCGCACACAGCGCAGGGCAGGTTGCACGTTTGGGAAACCACCTTCAGAGCACGGTCGCCCAGGAAAGTTTGCTCAAACGGCGCATCCCTAGGAAATACCAAGTGCTGAGGAAAATGGTATTGACGGTTTCCCTCTGCCTGAGCCAGAGCTGAATCCGTGACTCAGCACGCTGACGCATGGACACGATGGCTTCTGAATGAAATGTGAAACTTATATTTTGAGGATATGTTCATTTAAGCTGTGTCATTTCCAATGAAACCAGCAAACGTCAGTTACTGAAGGATGGTCAAATCACAGCAGTGCCAGGATGTGATTATGATGTATCCTAAGAGTCATTATATTTTAGCTAAATATTTTCCTCCTCCCTTCTCTTTTTTTCCTCCAAAAAGCACCACATTTCACCAGTGCATCCAGACATCTGCCTGCTGCATGGCATTGTATAGAGGAATTGGTAGGTAATTTAATATGGATCAGATATATAATTTCCGATGAAGTAGACATGCAGAGTTTTTATATTCACTGTTCTTAAATCTAAGTTGCAAAGCGCGGATGTTATGACCTACCTTGACTGTAATTAAGTTTGATAATAAAAGAGAATAGAATTTATTTATTACGAGTGCATAAAATTAGTTGGACAATTTAAGGTGCTATTCAATGAGTAATGCTCCCATAGCAGGGGTAAATATTAGTCTGCCTGATAATATTAGTTTCTATTAACAACCTAGAAAAGTTACTTTCATACAGCTCTGGTTTTATGGGCCTTCGTGCCTTCTCAATATCTGGGGAGCCATTGCACAGGGCAGGGCAGGCATGTATAGTATGTGAATGAATGTAGAACAATTTCCAAGAAAAACAGGCTTTTCATCCCTATCGACTGGTGAAGAATTCTCTCCTTTGGATTTTTAAGAACATAAATGTAGAAAATAGGAAGCTCAAGCTATAATGCTTCACAGCTCATCATCAGAACAGGGTGAAAGCCACATAAGCTGAAACTGATAGCTCATTATGGTATTCCACTGTTAGCCTGCACAATGCAGAATTACGTGTTTTCTAATGCTCACCTCTGTTAGATGGATGCCTACTGCTCCTGGCTTTAGCATCCAGTCTTTGTGAACCCTTACTGTAGTTATTGCCCTATTTGTAGCCACTTATTCACCACCATACCCCATGGTTTAGATCCCAAGAAGATGGGTCTTTAATCTGCCTGGAGTCCATTTAGATCCTATCCCTGTTCAATCACCCTAAACCTTGTTGCCTGGGGAAATATAGGTGAAAATCCCGGTGTTTGGCTGGCAAAGCAGTAAAACTGAGCCAACCATTTTCCTTCTCTGAGTCCTGAGCTCGTAGCAGTATCAACGCAAGTCAGAAGTGAGACATTTCAGAACATTGTCACTCATGATTTACATCAATAGGCTAAAAATAGAAAATTGCTAATATAACAAGCCTGTGCTGTGTTGATACAGGCAAATAATTGGTTATAAGTCAAGTACTGTATAAAGAGTGGTAAGTTTAAGAAAAGACATCGTAATTTTATCCCTGTAAATAGTATCCAATTCAGGTAGCACATAAGTGTAGCTCTTTATAATGCTTAAAGGAAAGAAAATAATTTTTTCGTATTTTCTAAATGACGTGAAACCCCCTTTTCACCCTTGTCAGTTGTCAGAAAATTACAGGAGGTGCTTTTAAGTGATCAGCATTTTGTAGAATATAGAAAGACACAAACCAGTTTCAATGCTTTCTTTTAGCATCTTCTTGGGTACTGTGTTGAGAGTTGTTTTTGAAGTATTTCTGACTGTCAAAACTTCAATTTAACGTCATTGTTCTCTCTTTTTTACATCTTTCTAATCTGCCTCCTCATATAGAGGGATGTCTAGAAATCTCAGGTTGTATGCCCGTCACTTGAAGGTGTAGTGATGATAATCTGCTAACACTGATGGGCTGTGCATCTGAACTTGGCAACTTTATCCTGGCTCTGCACAGGATCAGCATGTGCATATGCTTCCACTCTTGTCATTTATCTTTCCAGCTGGTGTAAGAAATGGGTCCACACTGCTATTCCATGCCCACCCACGATCATCTGACATCAGTTTACCTTGAGAAGCATATGGAACACTATCTCTATATTGAATACGTAAGTGATAAATCTAATGGCTGCTCTCAGTTCTTACTTAGGCAAAAGTCCGACTGAAATTCAATACGCTGGCTCCCCAGTTCCCCCATCTACCTCCAGGGAGGTAGAGGAGATGTGCCAGTAATTAATAAAAATTATTGGAAAACAAATTTTTCTTTAATGCTTTGGCAGTATACTGCGTGGGTCAGCCAGCGGGGATCACGTGGGATCCTGGGCAGGTGAACCTGAGGCAGCGGAAGGCCAGAAATTCCTCCTCTGCTGAGGCTGCGGGGCTGGCAGAGAGAACCCCGCATCAGCAAAGACGGAAAAGACATAGACACAATGTTTGTGATGTGTTGTCCAGTGTGTTTTACTACTTGAAATGTGCTTAGAGTGAAATCTGGATGGCTGTATGTCAAAGCTAATAAAAGGGATTCAAACAACAAACATAACCGGGCACAGTCTTGTAAAACTGGTCTTTCCTGCCTGCAAGCTCCCCATCAGACTTAACTTTGAAAAAACAACTCTCTCAGGCCAACAATTCTGGCCATGGCACTTTCCTGCAAAGCTCATTGCAATAGTAAAATGTGATTAATCCCTGGTCCTTGCAAAAGAATAATCTTGTAAAAAAAATCCCAGAGAGGGACAGCTGTACAGGGCAGAGAGCTGGGAACAGAGAAGCCAAGCTGAAGGCATTGCCATGGTGCCCTTTGGGGCCAGGTGTAGAGTGGTAGGTGTTGCTAACTCCCCTCAGCACTTTAAATGTCTACAGGAATCACTGAAAGCAAGAAAACTCCATTTTCTGTACAATGATTAGCTTTTTAGTTAGGTATATTACATCACCTATCATTTGATGGGGAATTAATTTCAAACATCTAAGGTAATATCAACAAAATACTGTAATTAGATTTAATGGCATACTTCCAAGATTAATAGCTGATCTTCCTCACAGCCTACAATTTTAATTTCCAAAATTTCATTTGTCATATTGCTACTCAGTACAGATTCACCATCTGCAGTGTTTACCTACACTTTTCCTCACTAGTAGTAAAACGTGCTGCCTTTTTCAGGCATAGACAGATAAAAAGACGTATTGGTAACAAATCTATGTTCATGGCATAAAATCATAAGATGACAAGACACTTAATGTTATCTATTTGTATTATATATAGCAACTTCTGTTACACAAAATCACTTTTCAGTCCCATTTTAGGGGATTACCTAATCCTGTAATTGATTGTGATGAGTCCCCCTCGTCCTATGGAGACCCAGTGACCTTCAGAACAGGAACAGGCCTGAAAACATTCTATTATTTCACTGTTATTTATGTGTAAATTACAAGATAATGCAGGATGGGAACAGACGATAATTTTATCTTTTTATTTACTTCACCGGGCTCAGACTTTAAAGTGTTTTATGTCCCGGACCAGACAAAAAATTACTCCCCATCAGTAAGAATGACCAAAGACAAGATTGATGTTTTCTTTAAGGTAAATCAAATATTCCCTTAGATATTTAGCCAATCATGCAGGTTCCCAAACAGCTCAGAGCTACAGTAAAGCTACTATCTACTGTAACTGTCACATCTCAAAACTCGCAGTTAAGGGGTGAGGCAATTGCTCACTGGTTATAAATACCAGCAGATTAGTTTATCTATAGATTGGTATCATATTACTCATTCCAGAGTCCCTAAAATCCAACAAGAATCAGCTTGACTTCGTATACCAACAATCACATCCTACACAAAGGTGAGTCCACAGGTACCAGCTGATGACATTTTGTAGTCGTGGAGGTTCTAGTATTACAGAAAACAAGCAATTGGGCATGCAATGCATGTAGAGACTCACACAGACACATCCACAGACACGTCCACAGACACACATAAACCTTGCTCCTTCACTGTCCCACCAAATATAACTCCATGGATTAAGGCCTTAAATAAGACTCTAAGAATGTAATTTAGTACAGTCTGAATCTCCCTTGGGCAAGCCTGAGGTAGCTCCTTGGGCTGTCATAGCTAAGCAGCTGTCCAGCCTAACACTGACTCGGGAGCCAAAAACCTGCCTCATTTGGGTGACAGTAAAACAGTTGTAAAGGATCAGATGGGCATTATTCACAGTTGATGTAGGGAGGGTGCTTAGACAATAGTTAATACCAGTAATCACTAAGAATAGAAAGGTAAACAAACTGCTTGTAAATTTGTATCTGCTTGAACTCTGAAATAAAGCCTTACCACATTTCTCCAGTGCATTCCTATCCAGCAAGAGGGTAGACTCTCATCCTAGGTTTGAAGAAAGATGATCAAACTATTTACTTTTACCTCTGTGACACGTACAGAAAGTTCATAGCCCACACACAATCAGTAATGGCAAGAGTTGCTGTCTTTGGCATGTTGAGTTTCTGTTTAGTGTGTGCCCCTTGACATCTCAGTATCTGACTTTAGCCTAGGACGTTTTGTTCTTGAGGCACAGGTGGATACCTTTAATTATTTTTTCAACACTTACGGTCTTATCTAATATTATAGTTTGTTTGAAAAAGTGACTTCTAGCTTTGGCGTACCTCAGTGTTCCTTCTTGTCTGCTAGCTGTGGGCTGCAAAACCCTTTCTACTGAGTAGCCATAACAAAACCGTCCATGAAAAGTTTGCTTTTCTCTGGTCTGTGCTTTGCATGCTAGTGCAGAAGAGAAATTTGCACTTAGAGAAGGTGAGTGAGTACAAACAATTATTATTCTCTACCACATTATCAAAACTAAGAGGTGAAAGTGAGTGCAGGTGGCTTTGATCCTTTGGAGTTACTGCTACTCCTTCCCCCCCATCAACGTTTGAAATGGTGCACCATGTCCAAGAGCCACTCTCATGTTACTGATCCTGGGGACACGTCTCACTACTTTTCTTCGGTGGGTGCAAGATGTCATATTTTCACCTTTGAGGTGACAGTAGGTGACAATGCGATAGGTGGCCCATTTCATCCCTACATTGTTTCACTGATCACAGTCTGCCAGCTGCTTGTATGGCTGTGCATGTCAGCCCACTAATCTTGAGTGATGCAAAGCTCCACGGAGTCTGGGGAAATACCATTGTCTGTGACAAGTCATGCAGGAAACAGTCATGCAAAGGAGCTGTCAGGGAGGAGGCTTGGTCTGGAAGAGGGGGGTGCGTGGGGTCAAAAGTGTAGAAAGCACTTTGGATCCAAGGCAATATAAATTAGCAGTGGCACCTATTCTATCCCACAAAATCTCCTCTTTGCAGCACATGCTGGAAGAATTAACATAGCAAAAATATACAACAAAGAAGCAACCAGTGATCATCAAGTTATTACTAAATCCTCTGGACGGTGCTTGACTTGGAAAAACAGGCTCAGGTAGGAATGCCAACACTATTATCTGACGTGGCTCCAAGAGTAAGCCATGACATCTCCATTCTTGGCAAAGCACAGAGACTGCTGCAGGCGCTCTATTCCCTCTGCTGCTTGGAGTGATGCAGTCGTAGCTGCTGGGGCTGTTAGCCACAGATCTCCTCTTTTCTGTGTCTTTGTGGATAAGAGGAGGGCACAAAAAGTGGTTCTCTATCTGGGAAGCAATGGAACAAACAGTATTTGTGGCTCCAGCTGAAGTTTTCCAGCTCCTTTTATAGATTTGACTTTTTTTAATTAGTTGCATAACAAGGTGCCAGGATTTTAGCAGCCATGTTATAGCAAATAAATCATTTTATAATAAAGTCTCCGCTGTCCAGTAGCCAAAGATAACTACAGGTTATTCTCAGCTTTCCTATCAAAAGCTGTTTCAGAGTTGGATATTTTATCTCAGTACTTCAGATGCTGCCTGAATAACTTCCTGTGTTCAGAAGAATCTCAATGATTGTTTATTTTGTGCATATGTACTTCGCATGCTGGCAGAGAATGCCTAGTTGGTCCTTTCTCTCCCTGTCATCATTAGCCATATATGTGTATCAGGCCAAGAGCTCAACACTAAACCAGAGATGGATGGAAAGGTCTCCACTTCCTCGTGTAGCCAGACCATACAGAAGCACTCGCCATATGTGGTACGGGGGACCCAGCTGCACGAAGCACAGGCTCAGCTGGCACCCTGCCACCTGGCAAGTCCCCCTGCACTGCCCCAGGCTGGGAGTGCACTGCCAGGTAGGACAGCGCTTTGTCCTGGCAGAGCGATGAAAAAAGGAGTGGAGTCGGGGGAAGACAGTAGGGGCAGAGGGGGGAGAAAGCGGACTGTCCAATGCTCAGGTGATTTTGAGAGCAGGTCAGAGCCATGGTCAAGCTCGGGCTCCCATCACGTCACATTGCCAGGACTCGAGCTAGGTGAGCTTTGGACATGTCAGAAAAGGGATGTTAGGCCATATTACTCCTTACTACAGACCCAAGCGAGTAGCTCTCTGCAAGGTGGATCATATATCACTCCTGTCCATCAGGAATGTCATGGCACTGATGTCAGGCTGACAATTTAGATTCAAAATCCTTCCTAGAAGGATCAGGATAGCACGTGTGCATGTGTTCCTGGGGTTGCTGGCCATCTGGCCTGCTCTTAAGGCCGTGTGGTTTTACACTCTGCCCACGTTTCAGGCATCCTGTATCCAGAACGTCACCAGGGAGAACTGCATGCGTTAACTTGCTCTCTGATCTTACACCCCTTCGTGGACTTTCGACAGAGCCAAAGTCTGTGTTTTCCCTAGGATCTTCAAAACCCTTTCAAAAAGACCTGATGACAAAAAGCCTGTTGATTTTTGTTGGGACTGCACGAAGATCCCTCTTTTCTCTCAGCTGCCAAAGGAAAAAAATGTGAACTATATTTTTCAAATGTCATCCTGGGGAACCAACCCTCAAACTTTTCCTCACATATAAAATGTCCTGGCAGGATTACCATATAATATCCATTGCAGCAGTGGAAAATATCAAAGGATCGTGGTTTAAAATTAAACAAAAAAGCACCCTTTCTTGTGTCAAAAGCAATACACTGTTCCTCTTCCTTCTTTTCCTTTCTTACCTGCAAATTGCCACGCAGTTTGGTAAAGTGGGATTAAGTAGCCACAATAAACATACCCATGTGAGGCCAGCAAGTGCAAATGGAAGCAATCGCTTTACTTTTTAGCCCAAACCTTCTGTTACTGTAGCAAATGAGATTTTCTTGCAGCTGACTAACAGAAGCCGTTTTAGGCCCTTTGCACTTGCTGCCAGCAAGTGTTCCTACTCCAAAAATAGCCTATTGAAGAAAGAAGTGTCAGTTGCTGTCTTCAACAGGCTGCTTTCTAAACCCATTGTTAGAAGGCACCTACTTCAAATGAAACCTGGCATGTCACCACGCCGGTGGGCAAAGTGCCATTCTAACAGATGGGCAGTGGGTAGGCAGCGCCAGTGATTCAGTCCGTATATCAACCTTGAGTAACAAGGTTGTATTCCCATCTGAGAACATCAAAGCCTGTAGCTGTGCTCTACCATAACCTGTGTCCTTACAGGCGTTGCTGCCCAGCCACATCTACAGAGTATTTAAAACGTTTCTATTTGATTTTGAGCCCATATTGCTCTGCTCGACCGGGCGCCAGGTTTAAATTTTGCATGGGTGAGCCTGGCCTGCCATGCTCTGCAATGAAGGTGTGGGCAGGACCACGTGAGCAGTGCTTGTCTCTCAGTGCCTTTCTCCCCACTGTGGCATTTCCCAGCAAATATGTGGGAAAACACTTCAGGATGCTGTAGTCATGGCAGAAACTTCCAGAAACACCTCAACAGCTGTGGGAACAGTTAGAAACCACAATGTAGGTATCTCTGACTCAGGCTGTAGGAGTCCAGCACAGGGTTAATCTCAGTGCTCAGGTCCCCCTACACTTAGTGTAAACATATGCCCATGTATCAGGTGGTAAGAGCAGTCCTGCTCTCATTTTGTACTAGTCTTGCAAATCCCCACACTCTCGAGTGCGTCACAAGAGCATCAGGCCTTGATGAACTGGGATTCATATGCCGCAGCCTCATGAGACTAATATGACAATGAAATCTCCACCTTTCAATGCGTCTTGTGCAAAAAAAGCCTCAGCTTTCCAGTGAAATGCCAGCCTGTGTGTGGAGACTTCATCTACGTTCTTCTGTAGTACCGATTTGTATTAAACGTGTTACAGAGAGTCTCAAATTAATGCATGTAAACTGTATCTGCATCTTTTCAAAATCCCCTCCTATATGTCTCATGAAGCTATTAGTTTAGCTATCACTAGGTATTAAAATTTAAAAGGGTCACTAAATGCATACTGCTAGAAGGAAACAACATTAGTTACACATTACCAGAACAAAACTAAATTAAGAAACAGCTCATTTCCTTTGTACCATCAATATTTTACTCAGCCATAGCCTGGATGCTTGTACTCACAAAAAGGAATTAATCATTCATGTGCTAATGTACATCCATTATTTTTAAATCATCACTTAAGTAATCATTTTTGTGTGTGCTCAGATGTGTGATGCCTGCTTATGAAAGTACAGAAAAAATCAATACAAATTAAATAAAATTTAAAAGGTGGATATCTGTGAAACAGATGCAAAAGAGCCCTCCATGCAGTAAAATTGCAATCAAATTTCTGTAAAACTATGTTAGTGAGTCATAATTTGAAAAAGATACCGATCTAATGCTAAACTTATTTATATGCCATGCTACCCTCTTTATTTTGGTGCAAGCATACACCATGCAGTTCACCACAGATTCTGTCTTAAAACCTGCATAAAACTGAAACAACAAAAGCTTTATTGCCATTTAATTTGGTACTGCCATTTTCCAACGGTTTATTTACCGAGAATTGCAGTGCCTACAGTGACATCATCTGTGTCTGCGCAGCTGGGAGGTCCCCCAAACCCTTCACAAAGGGAGGTGCAGGAAGCCTGGTGGAAATGCTTCCACCTGTGGTGGGTGCAGGGCTCCCTGCTTGCCTTGCACGTTGCACACCAAGTGTGGGAAACGAGGCACCGTGGCTCAGCAAAAGCAAAATTTTCTTCTCCTGCAAAGTGTCACAGAGCCTTTAACGTCTACCCCGTAGAGATCACAATAATCAAAGTCTCGTTTCCCCTCCTCCCTGAAATGGACTAACTGTATCTCCTGGGCTGGATTTGCTGCTGCCTTGGGCTTGTCATTTACACCCATGGAAAGTGTTTCCAAATCAAGAGCCCTGCTTGACTCGGATATAAATTACAGCTACTTTACTCAGTCATAAATGTCCATCTAAGGTGCAAAGTAGTGAAGAACAGCAGCTAGTGCTGGCTGCATATAAGAAGAGTTAAGACGGTCCTACTAGACTGGAGCCCACAGTCCCATGGAAATTAAATCAGCTTTTGCTGAAAGTGTGATTGCTTCTTTTGGACTACCCATATCAGTGAAAGAATATGGCAAAGCTGTTAGATCCCTGCAAGTACAGTGAATTTCACAGAAGAGCAGTGTAATACTTGAAGCAGAATTTGGTGTGGCAGTGCTGTAGGTTTTTTCTTCTATTGCTTCAGTAATTTTATGGTGATGTATTTTGATGACAATTTAAGGGAGCTCTATGTTTATGAGGCAATAACAAAATCTCCTGCAAAATAAATTCCAAGGCCGAGTTGTCTATTAATATATGGTATGGCTTCTTGTGAATTAATAGACACGAGCCGGAACAATGCTCAGGAGAAAGCAAGAGAGAGCGTGTACCTGGACTTCAAGATGGGAAGGCTTGGGTTCCTTTTTCAGCTAAGACCTGACATTCTCAGTCTGTGAAATGGAGAAAATGATCCAGCGGGCAATACTTCTGTTTTGCAGCAACTTCTGAGGCGTAGTAGTGAGTTCCCACTCAGCTCTGCACCGAAAGCAATGCTTTCAGATATTTCATTTTGAATAAAGGACTTCTTTTTCTTTTTTCTTCTTCTCTTTCACTTCTTCCTAGAGCCAAATCTTTTCCAGCTGAAATTTTTGTGAAAACCAGTGCATATCTGTGAACTGTTTCTCCCTCACCAGAACATCATACTTCCAGACGGCTCATCCGCAAATGTGACTGAGGCAAAAAAAAGCACAAAAGTATAATCAGCTTACTGATAATGGATAACAGAAGCACCATAAACTGACTGTGGTTCAGAGATGTATGGTAAATGACTGTATTTAGACTGCAAGGAACTGAGAATTTAACTTTTCTTTTGGAGAAGTACCTGGTGAAGCTGGGTTTGGCCACAGCTTAGGGGCTCCCTGAGGAGCATGCAGGAGTTCAGTACACGCTGTGTAGGCACCAAACCAAGCGCACAATTTACATCCCCTGGCAGTGCAAAGGAACCAGTTACTACAGTCCAGCACACAGATATGAGTCCATAACCTTGGAGAATTGGATTGGATCCGTTTATTTAATTTCAGCCTAATTAAGTGACAGTGCATGGTCACAAGCAGTATATGAGGCAAAAAACAGTTGCCAGACGAAGCGTCCACCAGGTCTGAAAGCCGCTGTCAGTTAACTGTGCAGGACAAGCACTCTTGCAATTACACAAACAGTTAAATAAATATGGATTTTAAAGTTCTTCCTACTTTTATCAAATTCAGCTGTTGTCAAGGCCTACGGCAAGAGGGAGGGAGGTGAATGAGAGGGCAATGAGCTTCTCAACCTCAATGAGTGCCATCTGGGTGGGCGGAGAAAGGGCCCTCTTCTAAAGGAGATGCATTTGGGTTACTAGAGGTGACACAGGTTCTTTGCATGAGCCGTCTCCATGGAGCTGCCTGACCGCTTCAGATTAAAGTTGCTGTTTATAAGAATGTAAAGTTTGACGTATAAGAATTTCTTTTTCTGGGTGCCTAAAGGACTAAGTGGGTCTTTTCCCAATTCAGAAACTGCAGGTTGGCTGGGGATCACTCAAGAGGAGAGATTCAGCTTTCCCTGTGCCTACGGGCCTCCACAGCTCCCTATGCAGAGGAGAATCCTTGCAGAGAAACCAGAGTGGGAGCTCGCACAGATGTAGAGAACTGCCCCAAACCTACGTGTGTGCATCCACTGTCTCAAAACACACACACACACACACACACACGCGTTTTTTGCCCTTGCTCAAATTCAGCAAAGTGTAAGTGTCCTGAAATGCACTTCATATGATGTGAAAGATAAAAATGCTTGTGCCAGTTCATTGCTAATGCGGGCAGGTGATTCATCAATGGATGAAATGAGATTTTCAAGTTCTTTTAAAATGATGAGGTAGTTTTCAGAGCTCACACAGTTTGTGACTAGATACATGATTTATGAATATATTTGTCAAATAATGTATTTGACAAGTTTTAAAAACATTTCTGGCTAATTGCCTTTATTATTCATCAATCCTGAAAGGGGAATAGCAAGATAAGATTGTAGTTTACAATTTGGTTTTTTCTAGTCTCTCTCTTGTCATAGCCCAGTGAAAGGGATGGCAATGTAAACACTGGATCCATGTCTCCCCATGATTTTTCTTTGGTTCATTGTTGATTTTCTTTGTCCAAGCTAGACTCAACCTCGCAAGTGAAACTAGACAGGAGATTGGCCAGTTTCAAACTTCAACTTACAGTTTCATAATTGACTGGTGCAATTATGATTGCTTGCAGCACTGTGTGACTTTTTTACAGCACTTTGACTGATTTTTTGTTTTGATTTCACTCTAAACCATGCCTACGTTTCCATCTATTCCTTACTAGGTCCCATTCAGAAATATCATTTTTAGGATTACATTTTCCTATTAAAGGCTTGATTGAAAGATGGATTCAGGGCTCAGACACATGCTCACTTAACAGAGCAGATGCGGCAACTTCCTCAAGCTGTTTGTAACCACCTGCTTGTCAGACGCTGTGTCCCGCCAAGGAGTGGATGGAGCAGACCGTGTGAGCGTTCGGTAGCTGCTTTGGTGCAAAGTCCTGTGGCTTAGTTAAATTCCCTGGACATGTTCCCTTCCATCTGCAGATGGCTAAGCCTCGAACATGCATTTAAGGCCCACTGACATAGACTGGAATCATTAATGATCTGAGCAGTTTTCCTGACTGAGACCAGAGTTTCCAATCCTGTGATGAGATATGCCAGAGGACTTCCAAACTTGTCTCAGGCAGCTGCTGGGGTTCTGCTTGGGCAGAGGAGTCTGCCAGCACCAGTGCTGGTGCAGGACCAGGTGCTCAGGCTGAGCACATGCATCCCCTCTCGCGTGCTGATGCTCATTACCAGGCCCAGCTGCTTTTTACTGCCCCTCTGCCAAACACTGCTGCCCCGTATCTCTGCCGGCAGAATAGATCACGTGCGTCTTCCCCGTGTTCTCTGGGCAAAATCAGGCAGCCGGCTTAACCACCTGCTTAAACTATTTAAACGTAAGGTAGTTTTAAATCCACGACAGCCTAGAGGAAAAACAGGGAGAAATCTTGGAGACCATTCTGCTGAATAAATTTGGGAAATTTCTGACACTGGACTGGTAACTGGGGAAAGTAAAGCAGTTATTATCTACTTCAACCACAGTAATGGTTTGTTAACTGATGTTGTGGTTCACAACCACTTCTCTGGGACTACTAGAGGAGAGAGAGGTTATGCTCAGATGTAAAGCTCTGCAAGATCAGCATGTACACACCCTTCACAACCCTGCTCATGCAGCCTGCATATAAGCCTACAAGGAGTTGTTGATTCAGGTTTTTCTTAATAACACAAATACATTTATTGGAACTTAATGCAGCCTGCTAAACTATCTTTCATTAAAAAGTAAACCAGAACAACATAGAAAGCGTAGCATCAGCCAGTGCTGTGAAGGCAGACTATTACATTGGGAGCAAGAGCATGTGCACATACGTTGAACAAACTTAGTTTCTGAGAATGTGCCTTACTAAGACCCAGCCCTGCAAACACGCTCCACCAGGCATGGGACAAAGTTACTGCCTGGTCCAGTCCTTACAGATAAGAGCCACCCATCTGCAAGAGGTGTTTTCTTACCACTCTTTCTTAGCATTGAAAATCCATTGCTAAGACACAAAATTCAACAGTCAGCTTTATTTGATTTGTGGCATGGTATGTTTTTTTCCTTTTATATACATTTTAAAGTTATCTTTGCCTTCAGCAGAGGGTGATAAGCTGTGGTATTGTCACCCATACAGCTCAAAAATGCCAGCTACAGCAAGCAGGGTGAGCAGAGGCACTTCAGAAACTAATGAGTGGAGAGATCTGCATATTCATAGCAGGAGGGAGATGGAGTTGCATATCCAAACTGAGCAACTGCCACCAATAGGCAAGCTGATTACTGTTTATTTGCAGGGGGAAAGAAATGAATTCTAACTGGCTAAGACACTTTTGTTATCGTGAAATACATATTTGGCTACAGCAAATGGCTTCAAATCAGAAAAATGACATTTTTGTGCTGGCTGTTTATAAACAGGATGTAGTTAGTGTAAGGCACCCACAGCTGCAGTAGCTGCAGATTTTCAGGGCCAGACTCAAATGTATCATACTTTATCATTAGTTTTCATATTTGCTATACCCAAGGCTGTACAGTGTTTTACAGGGAACCCAAGAAAATAACTTGACTGATTGGTTGGCACTCAATATTGTACGGCAGTTCATTGTTTTCAAGAGTTTGCATCTTCACCTGAAACTTTTAACCACAGCATCACAGGCCCAGTCCTGTTTTTGATAAAGTCAGTGTCAATGTCACCAGCTTTGCTAAGTGCACAACTGGGTCTGCACTCAATAAAACTGAAAACTGAGAAACCTCTTCAATATTAAGAGTGAGTTTAGCTGAGATGAGGGTCAGAACTTCAGGGCCTGTTGCTGACTGCCTGACCCCAGTGGTGGAAATGGGCAAGGAGAGGGGCAGCAGTGAGGTGATGGGGCAGCATCAGAAATACAGCTTTCTAGAAAGACAGATGCAGCTTTAATCCACAACTCACCCATCAGATATCTTCCTAACACTCGTAATAAAGTTGGTGGGAGTGGTTTGAGGAAACCACAGAGAAAAGAGATCTTTTGCGTAATTGTGCTACACTAATTCTTGTTTCTTACAGGAAAAACATCCTGGAGGTAAGAGCAGCTTTCTAAGGAAAAAAAAGGAAGATATGTGGGACTATGTGTGAATACAGTATAAGGACACAGTAGTTAGCAGATGTATTTTACTGATGAGACCACATCTGGAGTGCTGGGATCCCCAGTACAAGGAGGACACAGGCATACTGGGCTGAGTCCAGTGAGGGAGCGAGAAGATGATTAAGGTCTCAGAGCATCTGCCAGACAAGGAGAGAGCTGGGTTTCTTCAGCCTGGAGAAGAGAAGGTTCCGGGGGATCTTACCAATGTGTATGAATTACCTGATGGGAGAGATGTAAAGAAAACAGAGCCAGACTCTTCTCAGCAGTGCCCAAGGAAAAGAGGCAATGGGCACAAATAGAAATACAAGAAATTCCATTTAAACGTAAGGAAAAACCTTTTTTTACTGTGAGTATGGTCAAACACTGGAACGGGTTGCCCAGAGAGGTTGTGGAGTCTCCATCCTTGGAGATGCTCAAAACCCAACTGGACACAGTCCTTTGGCAGCTCTGAGCAGTGGGGTTGGACTAGATGATGTCCAGAGGTGTCTTCCAACCCCAGCTATTCTATGCGATTCTATGATTATTTTATATAGGGAGCAACTGGGAAACATCAGCTTGTTTATTATTTATAAAACTTCGTCAGAGGCGTTTATGGGTAAGGAATATTATTTTTGCAAGTTGACATTGTGTGGACTAGTACTGACCGATAAGTGTCCGCATCTCAACATGATTCAGGAACTACAGTACTGAAATCCGTAAGCAGTTGATAGAAGTTGTGCTCCAAACTGGTATACACAGAGCTTGCCTTTGACTCCAGTAATAACTAATGCAACTTATCTTCCGCCAGCAAAACACATTCCTTGGGCGCCAACAGAAAATTGCAGTGAGTGGGCCATCATCTTCATCATTCTTCAACTTCCCCTCTGGACAACATTGGAAAGGCCAGTTTTTTCCCCCACATCTGTCAGTGATAGCACTAATAAGTTTTGAAACAAAAGAACAATTTGTTACTTTAGAATTAGCACCATGACTGGTCTTCATATGGAAATAAGGTTATTCTGCTCTAATGAAATTGCTGAGCTGAATGCACAGTTTGAAGTTCATGACCCATTGAAATGATGATTTATGGACCTCTCTTGCAAATTACCTGTGTTAACATCACACATAATATATTTCTATAGACTAGACTAGAAAGAGCTTTCTTTTTGCAAGATTCTTCCCGTCTGTTGTGGATACTTCTGTTCCCCCAATACTGTCCCATAGGAGGGTTTAAATTTTACAGTGCACTAGACACCTCTTAAGTTTCTGCTTTCAGATAAATGCTTGGCGGTGTCCAGGATCAGTCCGCTTGGGTGGATGTTACAGTGGAAGGCCTTTCTTCCGTACTATCACCAATTTACATATGGTCTTGGCTCTGGGAAGACGAGTCACGTTGTCAAGATCTGCACTGAGATGTGACAGAGAAAGAGGCAAGACTTATCAGTATGGCCAAGGAAGCTGCAATGTGATGATATCTACTCCCACAACATGTCCCGTTGTCTTCTTATCTGTGCTCAATGTTAAACTTGTTACATGAGAAGACAAGAAAAGTCAATGTGGGATCAAAGAATTAGGGAGAGATCATGGTGGATCAAGAAGCATTTTGCTTATGTAGGATTATAATATGAAAGGCAAAAATAAGTATGTGGAAGAAAAAATGCTGGGGAATGGGAACAGTGCGGTATGGATTTCCCTCTGTTGCATTTCCACTGAATTTCATTCATTGAAAATGCTCAATACATGGCAAATATTTGGGAGACCAGTGCCAGAGCAGTATTTTGTATATTCTGTGGATGGAAGTGTACTGGGAATCTGGTCAGCAGTGTAATTGTTTATATTCATTATAAACAATCTGTGTTATTTGGCAACAAACCCTGCCTTTCTGAGTTGACTCTCATCGTTGCTGCTGAGATAGTTCCATCAGCTGGTTGTAATTTTACTTTGGGGGCATACAAAAGTACACTGTATTTTTTCAAAATTATCTGTGGGAGAAACATGAAGAATACACTAAAGGCCCCTTGCTCTTGTGGGACCTCTTTTGGCCCTCTTTCAATAGTCTCTAAGGGCCATAAGAGGATGCAGAGTAGGTTTAGTTTGTGTGTGCCTTGTAGCACTGTTATATGCCTCTGCATCTTCTTTCCCCATTTTAATCTCCAACTACTTTTGGCTTAAACAGTGATAGCAGATAAAATAATGAAGATAATTGCTATTGAAGGTAAAACGGGGCATGGGATGGGGGGAAAAGATCTTGCTGTGAAAAATTTAAACCCCTGTTTGGCTTTAAAGCCATTTTCTGAGCCCTCTACACAAGGCTGAGTTTATCCCAGACATTTAAGTACAGTATTTGCTAGACGGGACCTCGCATTTGTCCTAGCTACCCTGCACCTGAAGAACTTGTGCTTAGTATAAGTATGTACTTGTGCTCCTGCCTAGAACAAAGGGAGTGTAAAAGATTTTCTACCTATCAGATATTTGGGAGATTCCAAATGATCCTCTACTGTATGAGGAGGAACTACATCTTCTGCCTTTTTTTTTTTTTTTTGCCTAAAAGAGCAGAGAAAAGGCCTGACAATGAATTAGCCAGTAAGCTTCATGGTTAGGATCTTCTACCTCAGTCTCAAGACTGCCCAGGATGGGTCAAAGCAAGGACTCAAAAGCTGAACTTTCAGATCACACATATGTGTTCTACTAGGAACTGGTCACTTGAAAGGAGGATTTCTCTGTCGCTCCTGAGCTGTTCCAATTTGTAGGAATAATGAAATATTCATTAAACTTCATGAGAGATGGATTCTACAGTCTGGCAAGTTTGAGCATTCACCTTCAGTGTCACTGATGCAGGTTTGAGTCTCTGCTCCAATGACTCCTCAGAGCGAACAGGCATGGCTGAATTGCTGGACTGGGATTGCTTTTGCTTGACTGACATTTTCCAGAAAAAAAAAAGAAACCCTAAACCAAACTGTTTGTTGAAAGAGGCCTGACCAGCTCTGCGTGAGCCCTACCACATCCCTGCTACCTCTCGGATCACAGACCTGATCATACTAAAGCAAAAATGTCCCAGCCAGCAATGTTTTAGAAGAGCATTTCATGAGCAGGAACAGTTTTACTTCCTCTCCCACGCTGACAGCCTCCACTGCGGGGGAATGTGTTTGTGCTCACACCTATGCCTAGAGATCACAACTGCGCAGGAATATGAAAGACTTTTTCTACGTACATTAGGTGCTTTAAAATTTTTGCAATAGTTTTCTGTTTTCCCGGCGTTCTCCCCTTGTGTATTTTTGCTCAGCCTATGCTCGTCATGCCTGTAGGCTTCAAAGTGAGAAAGACTGTTATTCTGAAAGTAGCTGTTTCTGCGACGGGAAAGCGCATTTGCTTTGGCTGTGATCTTCCTCCAGGAAGGTGAGGCTCTGCTCTCAGCTTACACCCAGGCTCCGCTGAGTTTGACCCAAGGACAGAATTTAGCTCCTTGTAATCTCTGGTGCTAGAGGCTGAGCTTTAGCTCTCCTTTAGCAAGTTTGGCTCTTTCCCCATCCCTCCTGCTCTTGGAAAGTGCACCAGGAACTTCTCTAAATTTTGATCAGGCGATTTTCATTTGTTCGGTACTTGAAGAGCAGTATTTATTTACTGGGGATTTAAATTTCTCTGAAGTAGAGAGAAACCAAATAGCACTGCTCTTTAAGCGTGGCTCCACGTTTAGAAAGCATTGGGTTACACTTTCCATTTGAGGCTTTTCTTCTTAAAAAATAATTCAGACATCCCTCCTGAGACTCTCCCGGCACTGCCCCCTCCTTGTAACCCAATCCACCTCTGCCTAAGAGCACAGCTTGCCTCTTGCCAGGTGTGCAGGCATGTTTGTCACATAAAAGAGGTAAGGCATAACCGTTGGCAACATGAGCTCTGAAAAGGCATGCAAAGAGAGCTTTATATATTTTAAAATGTAAGGTGTGTGCTGTTTTGCTAGTGGGATTCAGTATGTCTATTTTACTGTAAATGGACCTTTTCCTCTATCAGCTGTGGATGAGGAATTAATTTCATTACTTTTTGGATGGCTTTCTATTAGAGATGGATCTCTTCCCACAGGCATCCTCTGACATCCTTCCTTTACCTGAGTGCTATCAGAACTAGTAGGAGGCAACCACCATTTCTATTTGAATGAATTCTCTTGCTATTATGGTGTCAGGCACTCAGCATTGTTTGACCCTGCAATCTAGAGGCCCAGAGTTTCTGCACTCCTGGGAAATACTTCTGAAAAATAGCGATAACTAAGATAATAATAATTCTCAGCACTCCTGTAAAGCTTTTAATCCACTGATCTCAAACCAGATACCGGCACTTACTACTAGAGGAAAGCTAAATATGTGGCATGAGGGATCCTATCATTTGAAGGAGGAAGCCTGCAGAACGCTGTGCACTGGGCCGTTTCAAAGGACAATGGTCAATTGTATTGGGTGACATACTGATTTCACTGCACTTAATGGCAAAATGACTTCAGTGGAGCCATGAACACAAAAAAGTGTTGTGAGAAATATTGTCATGGTCTCTCTATTCAAAATCCGCCTTTTGTAGCAAAGCACTGCAAACTGTAATGCAGATGTTTGCTATCTGTTGCATATCTTGCATGTCAGACTTACTGTTTTTGACTGTTTGGCTTCTTTGTCTATCTAATTTCTCTCAAATTTGAATATTCATTGATACAACCTAGTAAAGAAAGTGAAATATTGCAAAAATACTCTACAAATATTGTCATAATTTCAAATGGATTTACTTGTACACCAGATTTTTTTTGTTTACATTTCATAGAAATTCAAGGAACCTCATTTTTTTGGCACCATCATTCATGGTAAATGGCCTCCAAAGTGTCATTGAAGAGATTTTGGTGAAGAAGAAGTTTACATTTGCATGTGTACATGCTGATATTTGCTCTGGAAAAGTAGGCAAACGCATCCAACTAGGAGGGAGACAGATCATCATGACCTATATGACAAACTATAGCTAATCAATGCTACATGACTAACAAGTACCTTATAGCCTCAACGACAAATTACAATCAATCCAAATTGCTAACAATTGGGAAAAAAAAAAATCCTATTTCTAAAATAGGTTTGAATAGCAAACACTTCTGAAGCAGTTGTGATCTTCCTATGGATTTTCTACAAGCAGAAGAACAAACTAAATTTCCCTGATAAATGACTTAACTGTTAATTATTCACTGAGTCCCATTCTCCCACCTACTTTAATGAACTCTAATATAGTGAATCTTAATACCCAATATGATGAAAGTAAATTTTCACCCCCAGTGCAGTGTGAATGGCACAATCGCTTTATTCTTTTATTCAGAAATTGTCAGTCATTCATTTCAACTCTGGATCATTCAACAGAACTAAGATGTGCAGCGAATGCGATTCCAGTCATGTCATCCTGTTAGTGCAAAGTGATTCTCAATAGCACTTGACGGCACACTGCTGGATTGGCTCAGTGCATTAAAACAAACCAAATTATTCTGGTTTTATGTACATATCAGTGCTTGTTGACATACTAGTAAATTGGTTTAATAGCCTGTACTTATGAAGGTGTATATCTTTGTAGTTAAATTCCAATACATTGTAAAGTATACTTTACATAGAAAATATTACTCTTTCAGGAAAACTGTAATCACAAAGTTTAGACTCAAAAAATACAGTAATCCTAACTGCTTTATCTGATCTTTGAATAGCCATCATAAGCTAGACGCGTGTGACTGAATCAGAAGTGAGTAGCCCAAGACACAGCCTTGGAGCTAGGGGAATATAACGCGCTGTCAGTTACAGCCCAATTAAATGGTATTCTACTTAGCTATTTGTGGCCATAACTGCAGCCTTGATGAAAACCAAACCAAGATGTTTTTTTACTTAATCCTCAAAAATAATTTCCTTTAAGCAGTCTTTAGACCAGATTCATATCTTATGTCAAACAAAGGAGATGATGAATACTTCCCTCAGTTAATACCACTTTCATGCAAAGGGCGTGCATTGGCCTAGCAAAGCAATAAATAAATCCACAGTGATGAATACTGGCACTCTTTACTCCTTATTCCTGCCTCTGCTTTCAGCTCCATGCTGCCATGCCAACTCAGACGTACAGAAAATATTCTTAGTATGTGTCCTGTTTATGAAGATTGACCAGTTTCCTCCAACTTGTGGTGGTCCTTAAAGCCCAGGAGGAAATAATTCACCTCACTAAATTAGGGTCTTTAGTGCACAGATGACTTGCTGATGTTTTTAATTGGTTCAGCTGTACAAGTCTGATGTGGTTTGCTACACTTGCTGCTTTTGTTATGAAACATCAAACCACCCAGAAAATCTTATTTTAATGCACGTCCAACCTCTCATCTACCCACGCAGCTATTACTGGATTGTGGTTTTCAAAATTTGATCAGAGGGGGGTCTTCCAATTACCAGGTGAATTAATATTCATTCCTTGAGTCCAGATACTGAGGGGCAACACACATTGCTGATTGCAGACAGAAACTGCCTGGCACTAGCATATCTCAGTGATGTACCTATCCTTTGCCTGGTTGCGTCCACATCCACCTCTCTGTAGGGCTTGGTGTCATCTCTCAAAATAGCTGAACCTTTGCGACTTAAGCATGTGATCTGACTCCTTTCAGAGCAGAGATAATTCCTAAAAGCCCTAGAAAATTGGTGTCTTCAATTTGAATACATTCAGCATTAGAAATATATGAGCTACATCTACTTTGGGAGAAAGAGAAGGGGATAGGGTGATGGGGCATTCCAAGAGTGGGAGTGGGTCATTTAGGGGTCCCTTTATTTTAATATTGCAGAGTTTCTAGCAGGAGAACCACAATCATGCTGCAAACCTGCCTCCAGGGGAGCCGGATCTGAAAATCTTACAGGAAGGATCTGCAGGGTGACGTTATTCTCAAAATTACTCATTTTAGCTGCTAGTCCATTGGTGTGTTTTATTCTACAGCACTGGTTGGGAATCGCGGTATGTTCAGGGAAGAGCTGAGCTATAGAGCTACAAATGGTTTGTATTTTACAAACACTGATCAAATACGGTATTGAATAGGCAATGCGGATTTCTTAACAGCATGGCTGTCCACTTTGCCCTACTCATCTGAATATCTGTCTCCTTTGCAAAACTTTTGACAAAAGGGAGAATTCTTACTAAATACATGTTTTTGGTTGATTCCATTTGAACACCGAACTTTTTTTGTTATATGAGAATATATAGAGAGAATAACAAATCTTAGAACAGCATGAGGCGGTAGAAAAGAAAAATAAAACAATCATACAAGTACTCTGGAACTGCCGGGACACTGCAATCTGGAGATTTGAGGTGGTTTGCAAAACACCCACAAATGAAACCTGATATATTGGTTACAGTCCCTCATGTGATGGGCTTTCTCCTTCAGACCTCATGGATACTTTATAACATATCCTCAAACTGCTCATGACGCATCCCCAAAGTGCAGTGCTTCACTTTCTGCACAGAAACTATTCATTGGCTTCTCAAATGCTAAAACTCTCTGCAAAGATGCGCTATAACCATTAACAGCACAAAGGGAAAATGTGATTTGTTTACATTTCAATCACTGATTAAACAATAGTATCTAATATAACAATCTTAACTGGACTAGGGCAAGGGTGGAGGATGCAGAGTTCCGTATACGGAATGTAGAAATAAAAATCCCTGCATTTTTCATGATGGGAACTTGATAGACAAGTAATAATGGTAGTGGCAGAAGTGCAATGGACAGATTCTCTTCCACAAGAAAGAAGCCAGACCATACACAGTTTCTCTCATACTAAGAAAGCACAGATTATTAGGTGTATGCAGTTCTTGTATGTGTGGGATAAAGTGGATACATGGGCCAATGGAAATACTGTATTTGCATTAGTTATATTCCACTTGCTGTAGAATATAATACAGTTGTTACAGGAATATTGCTACTTTTTTTTCTTTCACGGTAAGTGTTACGTTTTACAATACTTACTCTTTGAAGAATACCTAAAAGATTTGGCTTTGTCCTTATTTCTATTTCTCAAGGGTCAGAACTTGTTCCCATTAAAATCAGTATATTCTGATTTTGACTTCAGTGGTATCAGGGTGCAGTCCCAGCACAATCTGCCTGTAGAATACTGTATTTATCCAGCTTTTGCAATTCAGTAAATACTATTGATCTTCTCTGCATAAAGTATGTGATCAGCTAAAGGGTGCTCATCTCCATTAGAAATGAGCATGTTTTATTGGCTAAACTGGTTGAAGGGTAATATATCAAATATGCCAAAAGTATATTTAGCAATACCAGAGATTTTACAAATTTTAGTCTTAGTTTCTCCATTTTTTTTAAAAGCACACATACACTGGAACAGTAGCAATCCCAACATCAACTGCTGCATACCGAGCTGCTCCCACTCGAATGAAGTGATGGAAGGGAGGAGACCGAGGGAAAAGGGACTAACCGGGTTTGGCACAGGGAGAATCACATATCCTCAGCATGTCTCTGGTCTGTTCGCTTAGGCGTGGACATGCTTCCATTTCTGGTTCAGGAGGTAACGGCTTACTCTGATCGGCTAGCTGAGCTTCTTCAGCAGTCACCTCCCACCTCTAACCCTTCAAGGCTGCACATTTTGCATAGCAAGGATTTACTTTGGCTGAAAGGAAGGAGGGAGGCATTGCCACAGCAGTTCAACTGGCAGCCTGGAGCGAACAGTAACTTCTGGCAGGCAGGCTGTAACAAACCGCTGGAGGCAGTAGAGAATGTCTGCCCAGAACTGTGATTTTTTAAGAATCAGGATGGAAAAAATCAAACTAAATGCAAAAAAAAACCCCAAACCCCAAAACCTTCTCCATCTTTTCATATAAAAAATCCACTCCAAAGTTCATTAAAGTAAATAGCTTCAATAATCATTGAATCAGGCAGTCTTTATATCCAGGACTGAATTACGATCCAGTATTAAAAATTTCTGGAGTGGAACCAACCCCAAACCTCTGGCCCGCTGCTAATAACACAGCATCAGCCTGCCTGAAAATATTATTCCATCCTACTGCCACATACAAATCATACAACAAAGAAGCTGTTCATGTGAAAACAAAGCCTAGGAGCAACCTCCTTGTTGCATCCATTTCTTTTGTTTGTTTTCAATGTTGGGTTTTTTTTGTTTTAATGTTCACAAAAGCTGTTACAAATTAGTTGGGTCTTAAACTTCTCTTGGCTGCGTGCATCCAGCCCCCAGTGATGTTAGGAGAAATTAGTCACTCTTCACATGAATGATAAAGGCAAATGATGTGCTTCATCTCACCTAACTTCAGCCATAGGCATTTGGACTGATATATTCAGTTGAAGGCATTTTACAGACATATAGGTGCCAGTCCTTCTGGCTGAAGAGATGAGTGCCCTCAGCCCGTACCACTGGTCGTTACTTTCCCTCTCCTGGAGGTTACCGCTCCCTCAGGTCAGCCAGCTCAGCTACACCTGGGAGCACCCCCAAATTTATGCCAACCAAAGTGAACCAGGTTAGCTTGAAAAGTTTCACATTAGAAGGTATCAGCCTCTTTCTGCTGCAGATGGAAGAAAGCTACAAAAAAGAAGATACTATAGGAGACTGAACTGTTACAGATCATATTGAAATATGGCATTGCTCTTCTTGTTAAATTACATAAAAAACCTCACTGATGATTTTAATTTCCGTAACACGCTGTGAACTGAAGAAAGCTGTCTTATCTCTGTGGTCAGCATAAACACTGGTTTTCCTTTTTTTCTTCATTTTTATAATTAGTGTATTTTTATAATCCGTTAATTCTAACTTGTGAATTTTATATTGTAACTCCACAAAAACAGCAATAGTTGCTTTCTATTGCATTCACTAAAGCAGAGCTGCTTAGAACGGTAGATGAAGAATTTAATGAAGAGAAAAAGGATGTGAAAAAAATGTGGCTTCTCACTTATTTCAGCTCAAGCTTTTCCCACGTGGAAAATGGAGAACTGGGCATTTTTTGTGGACAGCTTTAATTGCATGATGAGAAGAATGTAATCAATCTCTGCTGTATGCATTGTTCCTATGAAAATTTGCAACATCCACCATTGCAAAAATGTATGGATTATTTAAAAACAATTATAATTTATCACAAATATTTAGATAACAGTTTCATAAAGCAAAATGAAGTGCATCTATGTGCTGAGCTGCTGGTTCTGCTGTTTTCAATAGACTTAATAACTTTGCAGAGAAAGACTACAGGGACACACACCACCAAGAGACTCCAAGCACAAAAATGACAAAATGCCTCCCAATTCAGCTGCGACCAGAAGAATGGGATGTTTCTTGGAGATCTTCATCCATGGCCAGATGTTTTCACCCCCATTACTGAGAAGCTTAGCAGCTTTCAGATGGCCTCTGCGAATCCCTAGGGTGTTTTCAGACTGCTGAAGGATGACTTTAATTTGCATGTTAAAAGATAGGCAGACTTGCTTTATAGGTTGCTTTTCTGCAGTCCCTCAGTTTGCCCCATAGGTAAGACCTTCCCTGCAGATGGCATGATAGAAGAAATGGGAATTTCTTCTCTAGAACAGCCTCTGTTTGTTCACCATACAATTTTCCAAGTGTCCAATATTTCTCTTGGCAAGTGTTGATGTACTAAATATACGCACACATACGTACATATGTAAGTGTACATATACATATGTACATATGTATGTATAAATTCATGGGGAAATTTTTTTCGCTCAAGTGAAGGCATCTGTTGCTGATCAGGCCTCCAGGGCAGCCTGACCTCAGAACCTTTTCTCCTCAACGAGCAGGAGAGCGTCTCAGGGCTATAAACATGCATGACTGCAAAAAATTAGCTCAAGGGCCTGAATATTGCAGCTATGAATTGCACCTGAATGTGTTTTACTTTGGCAGCAAGAAAGCAGAAAGAACAACTGACGAGGTTAGCGGGCAGGACGCTAGGCAAACTAGCGTCCCCCTCAGAGAGGGGGTCTCCCCTGAACAGGCAAACCTAGCTAAGGCAAAGGCTGAGTCAATCACAGTTGAACACAATGCATTCATCTAACTGGATTCGTCTGCTAATAGGACATTTACATTAATTTAACAGTTTTAAAAGCATTTTTGAAATTTGGTTATTGACAAAAGGAAAAAACAGAACCTCCTCTGTATGCCTTGTACCTACCTAAATTAGCAACTAATGAAAACAAATTGTATTTAAAGGATTTTAATATTAATTAAGTTAATGATGACATATTCCAAGTAGTACACTTAGAATCAGTCTGTAATAGCAAGCTAACAGATGTTGGCATTTTTATTATTAATTATACATTCATTATCATATGATGATTGTCAAACATCATTTGACAGCAAAAACCGTATAAATGATTCACACGTTTTATACTGTAAAGATGATACTGTGCTTGATTTTTTAATATGCTGACTTTAATATGCTAAATACAGAATACTCTTTGTTTTAGCAGCCTGAAATACAGAAAGCTTCTGCATAACACCAAAGACTGTCTAATCTAATATGGGTTGAAGCTCTTGAAAAGAAACAAAATGAAATAGCTGTCACATTTGAAGGTGAGGCATATATTTTAAGATTACCTCAAGTAGCAACAGAAGGTAAAAAATATCAATGTATATATTTAACAAGCATCATTTGCCTCTGTCATTCATATGGTTATGAAACAAATGTGTTGGGAAATACTGATGTTAACAAGTTGCCACCCAGTCAAGATAATAATTGGGGAACAATTTATGCAGTATTTGCAGCACGAGTGCATTTTACTTAGAATTTGTTTAAAATTCATAAAATTTCATCTTTAAAATGAAGCACTGGAGTTATCTTATTGATTTCAAATCACATTACATGTATCCTTCAGAATGCAGTTTCAGCAAAGCCTGCTGTAGGTACAGTAAATATCTCCAAAAGAACATTTGGGGAGGAAGTGTAAATCTCCACTGCATGTCAGAGCAGACAGATCAGAGCTCTCCAAATCAAATACTGGTACACTTATCTTTATAATCACCCAGGATTTTTTTTGCTTACTGTTTTCTAGATCAGCGTAATCTTTGTTCATTGAATAAATGTTAAATACTGTAAATGGCAGTTCTCTGAGGGCTACGCTAGTCTCAAGACATCATTTAATCTAATACAATCAAACAGCAGTCGTGTCTGAGAGAAAGGTGAGTCCGTTTCACAGCCAGCTTGATTTTTTTTTAACAGAAAGGCTCATTTAGTAATTGTTAAACAAGTCATAAACATCCTTGCCAAACTCCATCACTTCAAAAGGCATGATTGGTAAATGAAAATGGATCCAAATTACCCCCTTTGCTTCTGCAGGGCATGAAGTGCTCGGACACAGTAATAATTCTGCCTTCCTGTGTCCCTCACGCACACTTACCATTTCAGAATTAAGTTTTTCCAATGATCTCTTTTTCCCCTTTGTTCAAGTTTCGCAGTTAGACCATCCTTCCCATTCTGTGTTAGCACAGTTCACAAGAAAGCTATTTCAACTTCGTTTTCTAACACTTATCTGCTTAAAGTGCACATAATGTATGTCTGAAATACAACCATTATCCAGAGCTCTGATTATAGCAGGAGATTACTCTTAGCTGACTCACAGAAAATTGTTTAACCCTGAAAAACTTGGGTTTTAGACACAGGAGTGTTTTTGAAACTTTATCAGATTGAAATTTATCAGATTGTTAGAATAAACTTAATTTCTTTTAATTAACAAAGGGATATTGTCTCATTAAAAATAATGGATTTTTAAGGGCACAGCAATAACACTGGGGTGGCTCCCCAGCAAGTGGCCGCTAAAACCGCAAGAGCTACAGAGGCTGCATCAGCTGGTCTTTGCTGTTAACACCCTCTTCAATTATTACTGTGCAAGGAGGTTAAATACTGAATTTCTATTTCTCATTGCTACGAATATGCTCTCTTCATTTCTCTTGCTTAGACAATGGGAAACGTATGGTCTTTTCCACATGGCATTTTTCATGCAATAGCATGATACCAAACCACTGGGCTTCCAAGTGCCCCAGAGTCAATTTGATTTGTGTCACCCCTTTTCCTGACATCTGTAGTAAAAACCCTCACTCTTTTAGCAGAAGATTTGCTTAAGGCTGAGAATAAGGAGAAGAAGATAGTATTTACACTGACATTTTCTAAATTGTACCATTGGCTGAATGTTCTGCTTTTGTAGGATTACTCCTAGAGGATCTATTTAGGGTTGGTTCTGGTCTGGTCTTTTTATGTTTTATTTACCCTGTGCCTGTTTATTGTTTGCAAAATACACTGAGCGTGGAATCTCAAAGGGTCATTTTCCATTGCTGCCCTCTGCTGTATTATCAGCAATCTGTTCTCCAGCATGTGCAGAAACCAGGCATGATTCAAGGGCATAAAGAGAAATTTCTCAACAGTTTGTGGTCGCAGTTTTCTTGAGTCACGTGCCCCGTAATAATGTTCTAGGAAACATCCCAGTCTGTTCCTTGTTATCAGGCTCTTGCTTCTGTGGCTTCTGTGTGGGTATCATTGTTCTTTCCTGGACATTAGTGTTTGACATATGATATTACCCCTTCAGCCTGGCCTACAGGCCGTATTGGTGGCACGCATCCAGTGACGATGTTTTGACCTAATTGCCCACAAGTAGTATTGAAATTCAGCGTGGAGTATATCAAGATCCACCTGCATTTCATTTGACTTTCCATCATGAGGCGTACCGAGAACCTCTTATCATAAGCGGTAACAAGGTTTCTTCTTAAATTACTGAGCCTCAGCCGTACCAGGGCCTGGCAGATTTCCAGCACAACCTATAAACTGGCTGAAGCTGAGTAAACAAATTATAGTGAATTTATAGTGCACAAATTTAGTCCCTCATTCCATTTGTGATCTGTCGGTGAACAGTTTACAGCTTGTTTTGCTTCATTCATAATTCAAAATCTTTTGGCAAACCATTTCAGCAAATAATCCTATACTTGTATGTGGTGAGTTTTTAGCAGGTCTTTGGGATGTTCAAGTCTCAAGAAGTGTTAACAAATTTTCATGGAGGCACAGGCTTCCATCGCCTTCTTTTGACTAGGTGACGATTAGTCATAGTATTAAGCTTGTTCATATTCCTCATTCCACAGAAGTTTCTGCCTGCCGTTTTTGCGGGGTAAAGAGAAATTTTCCTTAAAACATTATGAAGGGACAAATGTACGTTACAAAAACAGCCACCGAAGAAAAAAAAAAAAGCCCAACAAAACCAATGGCCATTGCGCTAAGATTTAACTGCAATATTGAGTCACAGGCAAGAAGACAGGCTTGTAGCCTAAAGGTCTTTCCTAGAGCCAGGTTGCAGCCTGTTGTGAATCCTATTGGACTAAATCTTAACAGAATAAAGGACTTAGCTGTTCAGTGTAACCCTCAGTATAGTAGAAAATAACTCATATTGTCCCCTTCCAAGCTAAAATCATGTTCTTTACTACATAAACCTAAATCCCATTGACAAAAGATAGGACTGAAAATCCTATTGACAAAAGCTAGGACTGACTGGGCAGGCGTATTTCAGTGCAGAAGTTATGTTCTCTAGTGACAGATGTGGCTACACTGGAAAAGCCAGGGTGATGCCAGACACCAGTCCCCAGCAAGCATGGCAAACCCAGGACCAGCCCCTACCATCACCTCTCCTTCCCGCTGTAGGTGTTGGATAAGCAGCTCTCATGCAAGGACTACTTCAGCTCTCTCCAGGCTTCTGCCTCCTCCTCTCCTTTCTTTTGCAGAGGCTACAATATGAATGCTTAAAAAGTGTCATAATAGGATAACAACTAAAACCACACAGCTTGCTGTTTGCTCTTGGTTGTACAATACAGTAATTGTCTTATCGCTAGACTTACTTTATTAATATTAATTTATTAATATTAATACCCTAAATGCACCCTTCCCAAATAGGTACAGGCCCCTTAAATATTCCTGTTTCACCACTGTACCCTTTATGTAAAGAGACTGTCATTGGTCAAAACGATTACCCCAAGTTTCTCAGTTTCACCAGTGAATCAGGGAATAATCCACTCTTTGCTCTGCTCTACCTGAATTTTACTTAAACAACAAGCTGGACGAAATACAGCTGGGTGTAGAAGGCCATCTCAAAGCCTGTGCACCTCTTAAGCTGCATTTAGATGTCATTTCAAATTTATTCCAAAGACAAACATGGTACTTAAATGATACAGACTTTGTGATAGTCCTCTGTACAGGACAAATTCTACCTATCTTGAGCAAACTCATTTATGTGGGGATCTGTGGAAGGAAAGACAGAAGACGCTGGAACATCGTCAAAGAAAAATCCTTTTAAAAAAAAAGCTGATGGAAGCTAATGCAAGTATTAAAAGCAATTATCCAAACGCTTCTATATTTGCTCAGCTGTAAAGTTAGCAGAAAGATTGGTATAAAACTCAAGTAAAGCTTTAGAAATGTTTTAATGACATATAAACCAAGAAATTTTGAAATGATCACAATCCAGATGGTGCAATATGCTTTGGAACATGGTGGTAGTAGTTCATCACAAGACACTACCATCCATCCTGGCTCTGCACCATCTGCATTCATGAAACTCAACCAGACCTCTTATCCTGACTCACTAACCTGCCGCCAGGCATCCATGCTTACGGCAAATTGTATAAAATTATCAAATGCATTTAGAAAGCCTTTTTTGCTTCCTCAAAAAACTCTGTAAATACCATAATGCCTACAATGAATTAACAGCAAAAAGTCACACTGTATGTGTCTCAGATGGTCTGGAATTCTAAATGATCTTGAATTACAGGTAAACCTGATGAAACCTTGCATTAAGCTTGTAGCAACCCCAGGTCCGGTTCTTGCTCCAGATACATATAATTAAACGGTTTCATACATTTCCCTCTCTCTCTCACACACACATATGCAACTGGCAGAATCAGCTGATTGCTGTTTGGCGACCTGGGCACTGTACGTTTGCCTATGCTGATATACATTTGAAAGCTGGAGGACAGAGACTAATTGAACTGATTAGGTTTTTAGATGTGCCTTGGAAATGGACTCTGACCTGAATTCACTTCTCTCTGCTCGAGATTATTTTACTTACCCTCCTAGCCTACCATGAACAACCAGCAAATACAGTATTTCAAGCACCCTCATTCACTCTAAAGGTAGATTTACAGAAAAGCCTCAATTTTAAACAGAAAAGGAATGCTTCAACAATAATGACAAAAATACTATTTAAACAAGAATTGTAAGAGCTTTATACTATCCACAAGACTTTCTTAAAGTTGGAAACCAAATTCACAGACTGACTATTTCTTCAAAATTGAGAGAGTCCTTTTACTGTGTTAACATTTTTCCTTCTGTGCTGTTGCAACCACTCTCCCACTCCTTTATCTGACTGATCTGGTAATAACAGGTCCTAGGGCCATATGTTCAAATACATTAGAATTCATGATGACTTTGTTCTCGTTTTTTAGTTCTTATTAAGGCTGACAATCTTCAGGGAAAATGAGCTTTTCTAGCACAACTTCCTTAACGTTGTAAAAGATTAACATACACAAATACACTGTTTGACTGCACAAGTGTTTGTGTATTGATTGTAGGCCTGATCCTGTCCGCACCTACTTCTGGGCACACTGGAAACGGTTGCCTTGCCTTCAGAGGGAATCTCCTGGCAATGAAATTTGCTGGTATGAGCAAGAATTTCCAGGATAAGGCCCTAGATATGCGCAGATATGAGTGAAGACAAAACTTTGGCTGGAGATAACAGGATCAGAGTCACAGAGCGAGCTGGCACATGCATTCTGAAAGCAAGAGATCCTAACCTGGGCCTGACCCTGCCCGGCTGCAGACAAGCTATTCTAAGGATTGCCCTCAGTCATACCCCTGTGGGCAGCCTGCGTGAGACCTTACGACTTAAAGGTGTGCCTCTGTAGAGTGTTCCTGAAGTTAATGCAAATCTTAGCAGTACCTGCATGTTAACTAGAGGAGGCTGAAAATGTTTTCAGGGTACATAAAATTTACAGATACGCAGTTTCAGAGGGAATTAAACTATTCAGAAAGTCAGATCGTGTTGTAAAATAGTTTGGCCAAAAGTGTAAAATCGGAGAAGTATAAATGTTATTCACTGACATTTTCTAGGTGAAATATTTTGACTTTTTGTTCCAAAATGACATTGCATTTCGAAACTGACAGACCCATTTGGTTTTGGGGATGAAAAAAAGGTAAATAACCCTCTTACAAAATAAAGTTGTCTCAGGTCAGGCAAAATGTTTTGCTTCAGCTCAGACTGACATTTAAATATATTTTTTCCAGGCTAGACACGAGCAGAAAAATCCAGCTCTAATCTTGACACATCTTGGTAAATGTATAAAACCGAACAATTGTTTCCAAATATGTACACTATTGGGAAAAGCAGCATTGTTGCTTCAGCTTTCAAGCAAGGATGTAGCTGTTGAATTGGGTTACTTGAAAAGCACCCACCATTCAGTTTTATTAAAAGGTCTTTCCAATTAACAAAACAGCTGTGTTTAGGATTACAAAAAACAACCACAGACTTCCTTAGAGCTTGTCTAGCCATAAATCTGCCATTAGACACGCAGAGATTTTCACCTCTCCTCACATGAGACGTTCCAAGGTTGTCCTGCCCAGCCTTCAGGACACAGGGTCCCATTTTATGAACTACTTTAGTCTGTGACCTTTAAGATTAACTGTTTGGGGATTTTCTTCTCACATGTATTTTTAATCCGTTACCCAATTCGTGCAATTGTTTTAGAGCAACTGTGCTTGTGAAATGCCCTTTGTAGAGCTTGAAAAAAGACGTAAGCGCTAAGGAAGGCTTCTTATTTATACAGCGAGGCTGTGTATTACATTTGCATAATATGATATCAGAAGAAATAAATGGCACCAGAAATAAGTGTACAGAGGGAAGTGCTAATGAGCTGTGCAGAGCAGGGAAAGACAGTATTTTTTCACAGAGGCTATGGATCTACATTTTGGGAGAAAGGAAAGTCATAGAATTTTCTCTAATGAAAACCTGAACAAAGAGATATTGGATCACTTTCCCCCCCCCCAGAATTTGTTAAGATGTTTACAGATCTAATTCTGAATATTAATAAAACATGCATACTAAGCTGTACAGCCAGAAAACATGTCATTCAGATGCACAGTGGAGCATGGTATTGCAGAGGCAGTTTAATGTGCTAGCTGTGCTCCACTAACATTATGTAGAACAGTGAAGGTACCTGAAAAAGCCCAAGATGCAGGTGCATATGTGTGCATTTCTCATGCACTCAAGCATGAGAAAAACATATCACCGAACAGGGGCCCACGTAAAACAAAGGGAACCTAAAGCAGAGGAAATAAAGCCAGTCGGAATTGACCTGTTCTGGAGATCTCTAAGAGACAGGGGTTAAAGTATGACATTAGCACAGGTTCAGCTCTGTGTTGTCACATCCTTCACATGTGATTTTTCGACCCAATCTATCACTGTGCTGTGTACTGTCATTTGAGAAAGGGACCAAGTTCATGCATCTGTTTTTTCTATTTGGAAGAGGATATTCTGTCGTGCTAAGCATGCCTCGATTTCTGCTTAAGTCAACGGGAGTTTTACGATTGACTTCCATGGAAGCAGAACTACCTCCTATGCTTTAGCAGCTGCCATCCTTCTCCTCTGGTAAGATCAATGCGTGTTCACCAAAGACTTCAAGACCCACTGATTGATGCTGCAGCAATCCAGCAAAGGGTTGAATAGGGGAAGGAAAGACTGCACAGTTTGTAGTTGACAGCGAACAGAACTCTAAGGTGTCCTTCTTATTAGAAGTTTTCTATATGCAAATGTAGAAAACCAAAAAGACTTGAATGGATGTTAAAACACCAACTCATTAAACCTGGCTGCTATTTTCGCTGCTCAGAGAGAAGCTAGAAAACATTTCTTAAAAAACAGCTACCACCACAACACTGATTCACTGCAAGGTTTTTCTTGGACAAACACGTTCACTGGAGAAACAAAACAAAACCAAAGCGCAAACCAACAAGCTGCCCTCTCAATTTATGGCCCTTTTACAATACCTTGCATTATTGATGGGACATGGCTTCACAATTCTTTTTTTTTGTATTTTACTTTTTTTGACATTACACAGGGAGGAATGCGTAGTGCACAGCCAGTCACTGCATCTGGTGGATAATTTTATATCCCACTCAGATGCTGGAGTATATATGGTCCCGTGGTGAGTACATCCAATAGACTTTTTTCTTCAATGGGGCTATAAATACAAGTAAAAGCAAAGTACTGCACATAAGGTACCTGTATATTGCTTTAGTGAGGAGTGAAAGATGCCGTGGATTTTGGTTGTGTGGATTCATTCTCTCTTACAGCACACCGAATAAATTGATATCTTTGTCTGCTCATGGAAAGGTGAATTTCTCCATGGCCAGTGTGTTAAAAAAAAAATTCTCTAAGGCATCAATTACAGCTGCCTACCTACAGCGCTTTTTGCCCTGCTATCACTATGGTCTGGGATGCAGTTAAGACAAATTTTAGTAAGATCTGCCACCTTCTTCTGGTTTCTCCCGGTGATATTTTAGAAGGAAGTTTCCTGATATGTGTTAAGCCTGATGGTGAACTATTTTGGAACTTTCCAGCTTCAGTTTACAGTTGTCACTCTCATTGCTAACACTGGCATAATGGCCATTTTGCATATTTTGGAGTGTTGCTAAGGTCAAGTAAGAGCTAGACAAAACTGTGTGAGAAAAACAGTAAATCGCTGTTTTGTTCAAAACGTTCTGTGAAGTTGTGCTTTGGAATCCAGGAAAAATTCTGAAAACAGAAAACCCCCTCAAAACCTGTATTTTTTCCTAAAAAGCCAGAGCCACAGAAATGCAACACCGAAGCTTTTAGCCTACCATAGTAATACTGTGGAGTCTTCTGAAAGAAACAAGTATCAAATCTTGTTGCTCACTTACATCTCCATGACTTGTTTTTACAGAAAGTCAGGCAGCCTAGTTACATCATATTTTAACAGTCCAGCTTGGGTTTGGAAAAGTGCCTGACATAAAGAGAGTAAAAGTCTTCTCCGTTACCAAAAATCTAGTCTAAACCCATAGAAGAGTACTTTATACCTCAAGTGGTCCCACTGAACTCACTACCGACACCTGTGAAGGAAGTCTTACCTAGTTACACAAAATTTCACAATCATGTCCTAAATCTGGAGTGCCAACAACCAAGAAGGTGGCAAGGCAACGGTTTGTATCCGTTGTATCTGTGCTGTAGGCAGAATCTACAGTAGTGGCTTAGTCAAGCTGCATGTAGGGAAGTTTTCAGCTGCCTTTGGGTAGCACAAAAAAGAAACAATTCTACTGCGTATAGTGGAGGAAGCTGTACTCTTGTTACTAAACTCCTGTAAAATATTCATTTGCTTTTGAAGGGGCATCTGAATATTTCCTCTCCTGGTCAGAACTGAGAAGTCTTCTGGGTTTTATTTTCGGTCCAAGCTTAAGACCTACACTTTAGGACTCTGACCTACACATTGAGGTCTGTCTTCCTCTTTAGATGATTTAGACTGTGGCATACTTCTGATAAGTACCTAAAAGCATCTCTAAGAAATCAGTGTGCAGAGAGAGAGAAAAGAGAGGTAGTAACTACCCATGGATTGGACCAGACTCTGCTCTCAGGCACAGCACAGCAAGGCTGGAAGGATTCCGTGTTGGTGTTGCATCAAACGGGCACGTACATCTTCTCCGAGGGCTGCAGCAGGACACAGAGATCCTGGGTCTGCTGCTGAGCTGAGCTGGCACATGCCTGCATTTCAATGCCGTCAAGTAAGGCAAGGCTAACGCATAACTGGAAACTGTATAGCTACGCCTGCACAGCACTGCAGATGAACTGTAAAAGACCTTTGCTGTGAAAGACTCAAGGCTACAGGCCTGACGGTCTTTGGGCTCCCTGCACCACCCCTCACTGGACAGTGCAGACATGCCCTCCGGCAGGCGATGCCTCTTACTCTGCGCTGTGTTATCCTTGTGGGGACCAAGCGCATCCCTGATCTGTACATCAAGAAGCAGTCCTGCCCCTTTCTACATCCAGCTCATTTACGTAAGGGTTTGTTTTGCATTTTCATTGTTTGCCTTGCAAGGTGCGTTTACAAGCTTCAGTCCTGAGAACAAAGTAAAATCAAATTTTGCTTTCAGCTTCCTAATCCATAATCCACGATATTTGTTAGCGACTTTTTCAAGAACCGGTGTTTTGGCAATCAAAAAGTCTCAAAGACCCAATAAAAACTCTTACACAGCAATCTGGGTTTAGCCAGAAAGCTTTGTCAACTCTGGCTTAGCAGAGTTAGTTATCCTGGTTAATTGGATCGATGGTGACAGCTGTAATTACTAGAGATGAGATTGCCTGTACTGTAATTACACCTCAATCTTCCGTGTGAGCTGGACTGTAGAATACATACTGCAGATTCTCCCAATTACAAACAGGTTATGGTGAGCATAGTACTTCTGTGCTAATCATGTTTGTTACTATATAGAATAAAAAAATATGGCACCAGCTAAAAGAATTGTTAATCTGAAGCAGCTTTGCTGATTCAAAGGCATTAATCCACAAAGCTTTACCGCTACGTGGTTTTTCAAGATAACCACACTATAGAAACACAGAAGGGTTTTTTTAACCTACATAGTTACCAGCTACGCAGCACATTTCAACTGCCAGTACTCGCTCCAATATTCATGTGCAGAACATTAATAAAATATCAGTGTTTATAAGAAAAAGCTCTCCTTTCAAAACCATGCATGAAATACAGGAATAATTTTTAAGTTTTTTTTAACTCCAACATAATATGGAAACATATGCTATGCCTGTAAAAACTTGTTCAAAGAACAAGGACAAAGAATAAAGAAACTGTATGCATTTGGCCTTTGCTTTAGGTTTGCAATACAGCAACAATGAATGTAACTTAAAGGAAAAAGTGTGTTTGAAGGTAAAAGGATGCTGAAACATTTATTTTCAAAACTAGTGAAACTAGTAAAGACAATATTCTATTCTGCTTCATTGCATACTCAGCCTTCTGTGGTCATGGACTCTTGTTTTGGCTTTTCTTGAGGGCTCCAAAGAGGGAGGAATATATATTTCTCTAATTAGGTTTAAAAATGTTATCGCTGATTTGAAACCACACCTACATACCTGTATTAACTTCTTCTGTTTCCCAGGAAGGCCACTTCACCTTGTTTTTATGCAGCTCTTACTCTAATTTTGCTTGTTTTTCAGTGCTGATTTAGAAATATCTATGATTCATGTTTGGGGAGAGGGGAATGAACTAATATATCTTTTTCTTTTCTTTTCTTTCTTTTTTTTTTTTTTTTAACTCCCGAGGCTCATCTGTGTCTGATATATTAAAGACCATGTAGGTTTAATGAAATCCATTTATGATTTGATGAGTAAAATCTGTCCCTGAGCACTGCTTAAGCTCACACACGTGCCATCACAAGAGAACTGAAGTGGTATGTTAGTGGGGAAGAGGTCTTGCTCCTGTTCTTTGCAGAGGGGTGAATTTGAGTTTCTAGTATTGAAATCCGCAGTTTTGCATTCATGCAGCCATCACATTCTCCTTTGCAAGTGCCAAGTGATGGCACTGCAGAGAAAGCAAGCACCATCTGTCTCCACTGCATGTGCTCTCAGGCAATGCTTTACAGCGGGAAGGAAGAGTGGTCCTTGCAGGAGGCTGCTACTCTTGCCGCTGCCTCTGCAGCTCCTCTCCTGGCCTGCATGGTACCGAGCAGCGGCTGGGGGAGAGCGGGCAAAGCTTTGGCTTGCCACAGCAAGGCACACTGCGGAGGGAGGCCTGCGCCAGGGAAGGGGCAGGTGCACATTAGCTCCCCGTCACAGCGACTGAGTGTCGAGAACTAAACTGCTTTCCTGCATCATCACACATCCTTGGATGCAGCGTACTGCCTCTCGGGGCTAGTGGCAAATCCACAAACTGCTCCCAGACTTTGGGGAAATAATCTATTTTTTTATTTCGCACGTAAGGATTTTCCAAATAATGTAGCAAATTGGGAGGGGAAAAGGGAGAGGTAAGTTCTATAGTTCAGCTCAAACCTAGTTTGAATCTACTTAAAACATCGCCTGAATGTTAGTACAATAACAATCCTCAACACAGTTTCACTGTTTCAAATAGATATTAAAAGTAAATGTTTGGATATCATATATTCTGGATAAAAATGATTTCTAATTATAGCCATTTTCTTTCACTCATTTTTCTGTGTATACCTTGCAATTACCTTTTTTAACAGTTTTTAGCAGTCTTTTTTAACAGGACTATAAAGCACCGTGGAAGATTTTTGAATTAAAACTACATTATCTTATCAGGCACTATTACTGAGCCTTATATGATACAAGCTATTGGGGATATTCAATTTATTTAAGCTATTTAAGGTGTGATTTCCCTAATGTTACAAATAGGTTAGTTCACTGTTGTCTATCTTGAAAAGTTTGGCATTGTATTTCAAAATGAGTCTATGAAATCCTGATTAAAAGAAAATGCCTAGGCATACATTCAACCTTAAGCATGTGATTCCCTTGAAATAAATGGTTCTACTTACATATTCAAAGGTAAGCATGTGCTTACTGCTTTGTTGAGTTGGGGCCTCAGACATTTCCAGAGATTTTAATATCACATTTGCAAACCAGATGGTAGTGCCTTAGTTTAGTAACAATGGAGCAAAGTGTCCTTCGTTTATACTTTAATCTCAGAAAATGAGATCAAGACATTTTCAGCAACTAGTTGATTGATACTATGTGAATGCTGAACAACCTTGTTAATTAGGCAGTCCTGCTGGAGTGTCTGAACTGCACTGCAAACCATAATTAAAATATAACATTACAGTGATCTGTGGAGGCAACCTGCTTTAACCCTCCCTGAAGAACAGGCTTTCCTGAAGGTGCTCTGCGGCATTAGAGGGGCAGACAAAAGAGCGCTGCCATGTGATCCAGCTACAGAGGTTAGCAGCTTTCAGTTTCATAAAAGGATTAATCAGAGTGGAAAACCAAAGACAAAAACTGGCTTTCTCCAGCTAAAGATCAGAGTATTCAGCAACTACATTCCATTTTATTTGTTTGGATTCCCAGTTCACAAACACAAACAAAAAAAGTAACTTTGTGGACTCCAGAAGGCTCACGCTAATGCCTTGTGAAGAGATCCTTTTTGTCACAGCAGAAAGACATGGATGGCTGATGAAAGTTTCTCATCTGCGCTGGCCCAAGGCAATGAATATTCAAGAGGTCTTTACCTTACGAAGCGGACAAAATCTTCAAGGAAATTGGAAGGGGGAAGGGAGAGGGAAGAGGGTCAAGTTCATATAATAATTTATGTTGTAGAGGTTGAATTTGTTGAGATCGTCCTGAAATTGCTTCATTACGGCTGCAGTGAGAACTGCAATGAGAGACTTCAGCAAGCCAACTTCTTTAGATAAGTTTTCCACAGCTACTTAGTAACTTGCTTGGTTTGCAGATCACATTCCGTATTTTCAACTCGCTCAGCAAGCTTAGAACAAAGCACACAGATGGATGTGCTATTTTGATGCAATTAACTGTATATTTAGATATACTCTTATTACACTTTTGGACTCTGTATAGAAATGTTTAGTTTAAAATAACACTGAGACAATTGATGTTTCCGTAGTTTTAATTACTGTCAAAATTTGTATCCACTTTCTGAGCTCTGGAGGCTGATTTTGGCTTGGATATTTGTTTTGTCTTTATTCAGAGACACTTTGTGCAATTGAAAATATCCTTTCCGGAGATGGTAAAATGTGATGTAAAAGACCCGTTTCAGTCAAAACACTGAATACTGGATAAACCAGAAAGTGTTAAAATAGCTGGGACTGCATATAATAAAAAACCCTATATGTTGCTAAGTTTAATCCAGAAAATCTTTCTCTACAACACCACCAGTGTCCCCGTAGGTAATGTTGTTTCTAATTCATTACATATCAGCATTCAAAACACAGTTTATTTCAAAAACTGAAAAAGCAAAACAATGGAAGCATGTTAAAACCCTATTATTTATTTAAAAACGGGAAAGAATGTGTCTTAAGTTATACAAAATTACCATATTTTTATTGGTTCTAAGCTCTGGGAGGAAATGTGTATGCAATTATAGTATGTCTTCTGCATCCATCTGCTGAGTTTATAGTAAGAATAAATCGTGGTTAATCATGTACTGTCTTGTATTTGCTCATAACCACAACAGTGATATGTATGCATGGAGCATCCTGCTGTTTGTTATTGGATTTTTCCTAATTCATATAGTATTTCATGTTTTGCTACTGACAATGCAAAGCTTTCAGTCTTGCATATATTAAATACAATCACATTATTAAAGTGACCAAAGTTCCCAAACCTTGCTGATTATCGTAATGTCATATAGATCAATGTGTTTGCACAGCTTTGGGGGCGGGGGGGGTTACATGGGAATGTATGTTAGGCGTGTCTCCTGATAAAATAGCAACATGTGCCCAAAATAGAACAGAATATTCTTATTTACAGTTTGACATTTGTGTTTTTTTCTCTCAATTTTCAAGTGCAGATTTTTGAATTAACCTTACATTCAGTGAGGAAAATTTCCTTAGGCACTATCAGTTCTGAGGCTGACTCACCTTTGTGGTTAATTTTTTTTTCCCCACGTCCTTGTCTTTCCAATATCTTTGATAGTTTTAGTCTGAACAGTTGAAAAGCCTGTCTTTTTAAAAATCAAAACTAAAATGCAGAATTTAAATTCTCTGCTCGTAAAATTATTAGATTAAATTTTGCCTTTCCAGCACTAAAACAAAGAGGACGAGGAACTCTTTGAATCCAGACTACACAAAGAGCCAGGCCATCCACCAGATGAGAGCTCCTCGAGCTCTTGGGTGGGTAGTGGGAAGGACATGCCAACCTTTCCATGGTCTGTGAGATGAGGAGTCCTAGTTTTAATTATTCATTACTTGGATATATCCTGGGAGATGAGTACTCGTGACTTGTGACTATATTGTCACAAAGCTGTCTAGATAAAATGTTATCACTACCACCAACACTATTCTACTAAATCAAAAAAAGACGTGATATGCCATATGCTTATGGTCAATAATAATGGAATCTAAGATCTGACTTGACGCACATTTTGATTTTCTTGCTTGGAGTGTACATACAGAATAATACTATTTGGGGCTCTGGGCCTAAACCCATGAGACTAGGGGGAGGCATCAGATCTCTCACACTCAGTTTCAGAGGCACCTTCCTGTGTCTATGGACACGCTCAAAATACAAACCACCCCATGGCACAAAAATACCAGATGCAGAGAAAACAGTTTTCTACTGACTGAATTTGCACTTCTCCAATTTTTTTAGGATATATTTAGATTAAGAATTAATATTCCAATTGGTTGATTTGCAGGGAGTTCTGCATGGTATTTAGATGCTAATTACTGCACAATTAGAGGGCTAAGGTCAGACACATCTTCCAGTAATGGAGCACAGAAATATACAGTGTTAAAATATCAAAATTATCCACAAATACAGATATGAGAAGGTTATTAAAAAGACCACCATGCACGGGTTTCTGCAGTTCAAAGGCCAAACTTTGCTCTTGTTAATTATACTTAAGTCAAAGGGAACAAGATTTGACCATAACGACTACAGAGCAGAGCAATGCAGGTTACATGCTTCCTCACACTGTGAGCCAGCATGCACACATTTGGCTTTTTGGCACTAACTCTCTCTCTCTCTCTTTTCTCTGGCCAAACACCACATGTGCCCATTCAAAATTTTTCACTAACTACCACACAACAGATCTGCATGTTTCTTACTCAAACATTCAAGGAAAGATTACTGCGTAAATAGCGTTAATAGTGTATCTACCGTGACTTACATCTTGCTCTGCAATCTGGATGGAGGAGAGAAATTTCTAGGTTAAG
>NW_008825430.1:3532031-3547281 GCF_000699105.1 Pygoscelis adeliae
CAGGCAAAACAATCATAAAGCATTTGAGAACTGGGTGCACTGGCAGGGCACAATCTGTTTTATTACCACCACATCTTATGATCAGAACCTTTGCAAATGCAGGCTACTGGAAATGCACATATTTTTATTTTTCAACGTGTTAACAAAGAGGTAGCTCAGGTTCTTTTCTAGTTTGAGACATCTAAAATCTGTCCTGCATTAGGAACAGGGGTTTTGTTTCCTTGCCAGTAACAGGCTACCCCAAAGGTGCTACTTTTTTGCATTCAATGCTGCTGAAATTATACCTAAATTGGAAAACTGATGAAATTTTATAGGAAGAAATACCTGCTTTTGTCTTTAGCCAGGAAAACAGTGCCTGAATGGAAAATAACTATTAAGACCTGCAGAAAGGAAGGCGGTCCCATGCCTGCTGCTTCTTGCTGAATCACTTATGGGCACAGACAGCAGCACCTGGCTCGCGTCTGGTGCCGGCCCTTGCCAGGGAGTCCTGTTGCTGCCGCTGCCCCAGCTTTGTGAGTATATGTGGGAGAGGAATCAAGGTCTGGGGAATCTTCCTTCAGCCCGAGTGATGAAGGGCCCTTGTCCTGAATAACAGGATTAGCTTCACTGCTCGAATGAATGGTGTCCTGCTCTATTCAGCTGTGACCAGAGCAACATTCATCAGCAACTGCAAAACACCTTCTTTGTCCTTCTAGGGAAGGAAACGATCAGACTAAGTGGAAATTTTCCCTAGTAACTAAAGCCATGTACAACTTGGGAAATCAAGGGAAAATTACACTATTTTTTGTTCCCCAATATCCCCTTTTGCAGGGGAGTGAGGGCATTTCCATAACTCATATCTGACACAACACCAGCTGGAAAGTATTATTTCTTTTCTCTTTAAAAAAAATAAGAACGTAAAGCTGCTGGTCTGACCAGGTGGAATTGCTGTTTAATGACAAGACAGGAAAAGGAGTAGCATCAATAACAGAAAAAGACAGACTGAAGTTTTCCAAAATTCATGGCTCCCTGAAAGTTTTGAAAATATATATCAGCTCATACCTGTGAGCAACAATACTTCTTTTGATTCACACCAACTCTCCATGAATCAGCCTGTTTTCATAAGTAATCTTCTCTTCTGAACAAATAGTATGCAAAATTAATTCAGGAGCATCTTAAAATACTCATGGAGGCAACTGAAAGAAACTCAACTGTTGACATATTCATGTAGATCTGATGCCAAAAAGGAACACTAGTCACTTGCTCGGCTCTGGCAGCACTGATCCCTCAGGGCAGGTATCACACACTGTGATATGTTTCCCATTGCTTTTCTCAGATATAATGACATCTAACTAAGTCAAGAAGCCTCAACCTACTGCTCTTTAGCTTGACCCCAGTGTCAAGACGATGATGGGCCAGAACAAGGAACCAAGAGGTAGTGTTATCAGCAACCCCTGGATGTCACACTCTCTAAGGACAGGCAACACCAACCAAATACCAGCAAACACACATCCTCACACTGCACCTGCCCATTTGCTCTCTTTCCTGCCAGCCTCCTCTCTCGCAGGTCTCCAGTGTCAGTTTGTCGGGTCCCGTCTCCCAGCACACAGCCAACGTGCTCACCCACCAACTGCTGGGCTGGGCCAGCCACTTGCGGCTGCACTGTGTGTGCCAAGCCTTAAAGGCAGCTTGTACAATGTGGGCTAACCTGTGTTCCCTGGCTCCTTCCCTGCTTTTGGTATCCAGATCTTCTCCTTGGCCTTGCTCCTGCAAGTGGAGGGTGAATTTTCATCCTCTGCCTATGAGTTCTGCCACAGGAGGTTCCTGTGTCGTGTGGCTCCTGTACTGCCCTGTTTGACTCGACTCTGTCCCACGTTCATATGAAATTACCAAGGGTGGTTTTTCCCTTTTGCTGTTGAATGCCACTCTGTGGAGACCGGCGCTCTCTACACTGTAGGCTGCCTGCACTCAGGCCAGCTCTGGTCTCGAGGCTTTGTACCAATGTTAGCGCGATGTTGAGGTACTGTTGCCAGCCTTAGAATAAAGCTAATTTCTCTGGGCTTAGCTCTCTGCTTAGACCATTCAGAGTGGAGCTGGGCTGCAGCTGGCCAGTATGGGGGGTGCTCATGGCATGCTCCCAGCCTCGCAGTTTCTTGTGGAGGAGCTCAAGGAGTTTCATGAAACAGCACAGAACTGCCTGGGCTGGTCCCACCGTTCCCGCGTGTTTCAACTTTAAAAAAGACGACTGATGTCTTCATTCTGGGGAATGGTAGAACTGAAAATCCAGCTAAGTTTCAATGCCTGCCAAGAATAAATGTTTCTCTAACAGAAATATTTTTCCCTCTTGATCTTCCATAGCATGGCCGTCCTGGGGCAGTCAGGGGTATGACGGCTCAGGGCATAAGAGTCCTTTTAAAATCAACACTTATCCACCAAAATTGGGGCTGCTATGAGTTATATTGGACACAGGAGCCATTTTTGACATATAGCCCACGACAAACCTGATTTACAGATTAAAATAACAATGTTATGGCATTTATAGAATGTATAAATTTAAAGCTGAACTATACTAGCTATAAAATCTTGGATGCTTTTGTTACAGCTGTGACTAGCAGCAAAACAATACAGCAGCTAAGCACTGCAATTAATAATCTCCAAGTAGAACACATTCAAAAAATCAGGGTCCCTTTCAGAGTGCGTTACCAGGTGACATGAACATTGCATTGTGTCATGTCACATCAGATTTCCTTCAGGCAATAGCTCAGAGCTGACATAAACAGATGCAAAAGACAAAGCTCAGAACATTTAGTAATATGGATTCAAAGAAAGACCATGTGGTCTTATTATTCAGGTTTAACTATTGTTCTGTATTGTATATTTATCACAAGGCTTTCACTTTCCTTTAGCTTGATGCACGGAAAACACGGTCACTAAGAAATCTAGCCCTTAAGTGTGTGTATACTGTAATAATTCTATACTATTTTGAATCAGAACTTATCCTGTGCTCATACACTTTGGTAATTAGCCACCAAGAAGCCAGTTACAAATCCTTGATTTCTAGGACAACCTGCTCTGCCCTTGGCCTGCAAGCAGATATACTAAACCGCTTCCCTGTACTATGGCAGCTAGTTCTGGTACCGAGGAACCCTGCACCAGGGAGGGCTGCCAGGCTGCACTGCTCTCTGCCTCCCTGCGCAAAGGGTCAGGGAAGGCTCTTTACCTCCTGATGGAGAAAACATGGGTGCCGCATCCTTTTGTGCTACAAGAGATGTGGCAGTCAACACTACAAATACATAGTTTACGAGAGAGATTTTAAAATATATGCATTTTTTATGAAAGGCTTTCTCCAGGCAGGCAAACCAGGACATTTTGCAGTACCAGTTCTCTCTCTAGCATGACTGAAGCTTCTCAATTCATTTCCAATAATGGGTATTACTGGGTCAGTAATTCCCATTCTGGTTTGAACAAATTCACACTGGAAAACCCAACACTTGAAAAATGCAAGGGGTCAGCTGAGGGAGCAGACCTACAGTGTGGGATCTCAGCCAGGGATAGGCTTTAGTTCCCATTGCCTGCTCCCCTATTAGAGACCAGTAATAACGCTGCATGCACTGTGGTCCATGCCAAGTTTGTGGAGTTAATGATAAAGTTCGGTGCTGCTGGAAATAAAAATCCCCAGAAGAAATTCTCAGAAAAACATGCAAATTGAATTCAGTTAATTGTGGCTGCTACAATGATTGTATTTAATTTGCAGCATCTTTTGACTGTATATGGCGAGGGATAGCATTGGCACCACACTACTAAGAAACAGCTAGTCAGAGAATACAAGAGTCTGCCATTTCACACGGAGTAATTAAGTATCCTGCTCACCTTGCTCACCTGAGTAGTAACCACTGGCACGTATGCAGAAATCACCCATCATTCCTAACCCCTCCTCAGCAGGATGCACAGATCACCGTCCCCATTCTGCAATTAGGGAACCCGAAGCCCAGGTTTAAACACTGCTGAAGTAGCAGAGATGAGAATAATTACTGTCATGGTCTTACACAATTTCCACCCAAGTCAGAAAAGTGAGAGCTCTGTAGTGAAGTTCCTGCCCCACAAAAATCAATAGCTAAACTCCCTCCTTACCCCTGTTCCTATTCACTGAACCATAATAACGACAAGGGAGCTATTTGCATGTTTAAAGAAGCAGAACTGAATGCACATAGACTCCTTATAATTAGTTTCACAGCAGCTGATTGTAAAAACACGTAATTTAGGTTCAAATAATATATACTTTTTAAAAATCTGGAAATGCACCTCCTTCTGTTTTCTGGCTCTGAAACCATAAAAACCAGCACGGTGTGGCTGAAAAGCGTTCCACGCAAAAAGGTAGAATGCTGGGCTTTGGATGAACATATTGTGAGTCTGAAAGCTGTATAATCAATTAGCGTCCTACCGGAAACCTGACAGCCAGTCGTGACCCATTAGGAGGTATTCTGTGCTCTCTATAGCTGTGGCCATAGGCACCGTTTACACAGATACCAGGTAAGCCCCTACAAAGCAGAATATGATAAGGTCAGCTCTTTGTTTTATTTCTAAGTGCTTTTCCAAGATTTTTTTCTCGGTGGTGCAATGAACATGGCAGTGCAGCTAAAAATGGCAACACTGTATTTCAGGTAAGTGGGTTGAAAAGTCATTCTGACTGGGAAATGAACTCATGACCTTTTCAAGGAAAGGCAAAGCTCAAGTTGTAAAAGTTTGCATGTAAGATGCACTAAATATATCGTTGGGTAATAGCTCAAGAGGGCAATAACAACATAGCCTGCCTAACAGCTCATGCTAATGCAAACATAATGTGCCATGTAAAAAGAGATTAATCAAGTTTTCCTACTGGAAAACTGACAGCCTGTCGTGACCCATTAGGAGGTATTCTGTGCCCTCAATAGCTGTGGCTACAGGGACCATTTATGAACTGACAAATTTGGGTGGCTGGTAATACTACACCAGGACAAAAATAAAGTCTGAGATGGGTGTCACATTTCTGGTCCTTTCCAGCACTCTGCTTATAGACATTTCCCTTTCATTCATACTCTTTAATGTATGTACATAGTGTGCACGCATACATGTACCTTATGTTAATTGCAACACAGTGCATTAACTATGCGGGTAAAGCAGAAACCTTCGCTAGTTCCTAGAGCCACTGCTTTTTGTTTTATGATCAGAGGCTCGTAAGCTCAGTTTTCATCAAGGAAGCACAATTAAAACTGGTAAGTACCTTCAAACCATATCTGATTCCCTTCACAAAACCAGAGAAAACAACATAGTTCAGATTATAATTTAACGTCAGAGATGAGTAAATAAGATTTAATGACAATATCAGCACTCTGATGAGGGCAACCTCAAGTTGCTGGCTCATCTCTTCTATAAATTGGAATCCACTCTGATTAGACTCCATTTGGCATTCTGCTGTGCATTAGTCGGTTAATGCAGTGCTTATACTAGCTGTACTTAATGAGGCAGCAGGCGTGCCTTCGTTTTTAAGCAAAAGCTTATCTACATGTCTATAGCTGATTTCGTAAGTGAGACAACAGATCCTCAGACCCTGTTCGCTTTCATCTGAATGTTTGAAAATATTGTATCCTGCAGTGGAAGGTACAATATTGCTTCCAAAAAGCCAGGCTGCCACATGGAACATGCTGTGTTTTTTAAAAAAAAAACCAAACACAAAAAAAGCCCCCAAGCCACACAGTAATAGTTTTAGATATCTTGGTTCTTTCTCTGCTGCGTTTATGAAGGCAATGTTTTTCCTCCTTGTGCATATCACATTGTGATTACTTTATGAGGGATTTACTGGATGAAGTAGCTAAGTGAACACTAAAAATTTTAAGCAGTAGTTTCACCTAGCTATGTTCTAAAGTAAAGGATGTTTCAGTGAATTAGAGCCTCTTGAGCTAATTGATTTAATGGCTCTATATAACTCCAGTCCATCAAAAAACACCGGGAGACTAACTCGTCACCTCCCTGCCACTGCAGCTATTTATCCTAGTGCAAGGCCAGTGTCAAAGACTACCAGATCAGAATGACAGCCCTATGCATTTATTTCAGTAAGATTACAAGGTACACTGTTATGATGAGTTGGGATCTGTAAGTTGATGGAGGCTGGCCCATCCAGCCTTAATTACAATTACCCTTTTTTATCCCAAAGACTCCACAAATCATGACTACTTTGGTTAAAACCAACATCACCCACTCAATTAAAAATGTTGGCAATGTAGGTGCATTATAATAGTATATTTATCTTTATTTTTCCTGACAGAAACTGTGTAAACTGGTCTTAATGCAACAAACCACATACGAGATCGCTCAGGGTACGGTCATTTACAACACTAGTGTTGTGCCAGTTTAGGGGGATATTTAGCAGTGGAACAAATCCCTGGCTGAGTTTGGAGCCCCTTAAGGGTTTACGTCATATCTGGTTAGCTTGATACTAGCTTGGGCATACGCATCGTGAATTACAGGCACACCTTTCACTGCTGATCAGAAATACTTTATTTTAGCAATGACAATTTCAAAATATTTTGAAGTTATACTTCATTGTTGGACATGACGTTTGAAAGCAGGCAACATCCCCTACTGTCAGTTAAAACTTACTGCTAGAAAATCACTTATTATTATATGCATTCTTCAATTCTCAGTCTCAAGTATGATAGTTGGCATAGTTTATTCTAGTGATAAGTTGTTAAACTTGCTCTGTGATTATGTTACTAATGTGGATATAGCACAAAAATAGTAATGAAAAGTCAGTAAATGTTGCTATGAACCAAAAACTTTGGTAGGTTGCACTATTCCACCAAGCTATTCTTGCCATAAAATATTTTTAGAAGTCAAGATTCAAGCAAATTAGCTGGTAGGTAGTTATCAGCAGCAAAATCTCAGAGAAAACCAAATATTTACATCCTTATATGCATAAAAGAAAGCTGCACAAGTGCAATCTGAAGCAGGACAGAACTATAAAGAGTTTCATTTACAGCAGCAGAAGAGACAGCAGTATGAATAAAGTCAGGCAGGGTTTGAAGTACCCCCCTACACATTTCTTTTATATTTATTACTCCAAATCATCATTACAACAGAGTTAAGGCTCACTAGTGTGCCACAAGTTCTCACAGAGTATCATATACTTCTAAATTTAAATCTTGGACATCAGGCAATAAAGAATTAGAATTCTTAAAGATTTCTTAACTGTTCCCCTTTACTTAAATCTGTATTACAACATTTAGCATAAGGCTATGGAATTAATATTTACCATTTACCATTTAGCATGAGTACTATGGAATAAAGTCTAACATTTCTTACTAAATCAAATCTCAGCTGCAGGTAGTGAGAAGTATATATGCTCAAATGCTGAGCTGGCTCCCTTCACATCACCCGGGACTCGCAGGCTGTTCTTCTCTCAGCAGTCTCACCATGCCTTCCACCTCTCCCTTTGCTAAGCCCAAGAGAAACCATTCTCCAGCACGGCCTTACTCTGCTGCCAGTCTCCTGGTGAAAAAAATCCTATGCACCTCTACTGACACTGTGGACTCAACCTTGAAGTGTACTCCTTCAAGATAAGAATACCTCAGTCTTCATATTCTGCTCACACAGCTCCCAACTAGCTACACAAAACCCTGGACTGTGTGCAGATAATGCAGGCATTCAAGACAATGTATGCAATGGTGACTGTTCATGCTGTTTCCTTCTCTGTAATTTTTGACACTTCATTTATTGACCAATTTGTGGGGAGTCTTGCCACTTCAGGGAATGTCAGAGAGCGTACAGCTAAGGGGGTCAGTTTGCACCTTAACTGAATTGAACCACAGAAAAGAAAAATTGAGGTTAGAAGGGACCACTACAGATCATCATCTAGTCCAAACTCTTGTTCGAAGCAAGTCTAACTTCAAAGTTGGATCATGTTTCTCAAGGATTTGTCCAGCTGTGTTTTAAAATCTCCCAGCACAGAGGTCCTACAGCCTCTCTGGGCAGCCTACTCCCTGCTGCACTGCTCTCACTGTGAAAAATTATTTCCTTAAGTCCAACTAAAATTTGTCTTGTTGCAACTGGTGTTTATAGCTTCCTATCTTTTCACTGTGCACATCTGAGAAGGACCTGGCTCCATCTTTTCTGTCACCCCCTCTTTAGGTAGTGAAAGACTGATTATATCCCCTTGAGCCTTCTCTTCTCCAGGGTAAGCAAACCTAGCTCCCTCATACGTTGTACGTTCCAGCCCCTGACTATCTTAGCGGCTCTCCATTGGACTCTCTGCTGTCCTCAGGCACCCCAAAACTAGCTGCAATATTCCAGACGCAGTCTCAGAAATGCCGAGTAGAAGGGAAAGATCAGGTCCCTTGTCCTGCTTGCTCTCCAGCCAGCTGCCCTGCTCTCAGCAAGGCAAGAGTATTACACCGCAACCTTAAGCCTACATTAGCAATAATTTTGGGCAGTTTACATTGGTAAAGTGTTGTTTATATGGAAACAAAAAATTTTCTGTAATCATATCTATTTCATCCATTATTCTCTTACCTTACCATTTTCCCTGTAAACTCTGATTATTGTGACATTTTGGCAGGACTATTTTGTGGGCAGTTCTTTCCCAATTCAGCTAAAGCAATGTGATGAGAAGCAGAAGAGATTGCAATATGCTAACATTTTAAATGTGCTTTTGAAGAGGTCTTTGGGCACAGATGTTCCATAAAACTGTATTTATTATTATAATAATCTGCTGAAGAGTGCAGCTGTTTATTCAGGGGTCTGACTCCCTAAATCTAATGATTCTGAGTCTGCCCCACTCCCTGCACTTCCAACACTAATAAGAAATACAAATTTGAAAAATCTGTATATACCAATGCATTTTAGAGCACCACGGAATAAACACTGACTTACAGTATAAATGCTGCTAGAAATCTTTCAGATGGAATCCCTTCAAAATACAGGTGATGTCAAAAAAGCTTCTAAGGAAAATACTCAAACCCACAATGCAGAGGTACTACTTGAGTATAATACCTAACCCACAGAAGTACATTAATAGTAGATGCCTGCAAGTACCCTGGCTTGTAACAGAACTGATACGCATGGCCAAAAGACTCTGGTTCATCAGCTTTCCTTGAGGCATAGTGGAGGTGCAATTTTAACTCCACATGACTTTTTTGGACAATGTTATTTGTCATGATTTCCTGATACTAGTTTGGAGAGGGGAACAATAATTTGAACATCAGAAATGTGCAAAAATCCATGATAAAAGTATGAATGTCACCATTTTTTTTTTCTTAGATGATGTGGCAACTCCTGCTCAAACAACTTCAGAACTGGATTACTAACCTCATCTAGGATGCCGTGACTGAACAATTTTCTGTCAGTCAATGCAGAGATAAGAGACTGCAGAATCGTTAGAAAAAATGAGTTTAAAGCTGTAAACTATTCTCATCTGGACCCACAACTATTTTGCCTGACTATAATTATCTCTTCTGATTTTGTCCCTTGGAAAGCCAAGTGGCATCCGGAGCCTTCCTGTCTTTGTTATACGGGTGCCACAGTGAGAGCTTCCTTGGAAAGCTTTTCCTTATGTGCTCGGCTTATCCCTAGCAAGGAGCACTGGGAGCCCTCGGAGCACCTGGCTCTTTAAACAGATGTTTGGCACATGAGGCTGGGGGTTGCCTGCTGCAGATAAGACTGTGAACAACCCAAATCACAATAATTATTTACCTTTATCAGCCTCAACAGGGTTCAAACTGGCATCTACTTAATCATATCATATTTACCACTACTGTCAGGAGCAAGCTCTGAGGACCCTCCAGAGGAAACTGCCTGTAGCCCTACAAACCTCCTTCTGAGCCTGTTCTTTTATACTATGTCATGTTCTCAGCCCTTTCTGAAAAATCCAGGTTTTCTACATCCACCCAGTAATGAAAACGTGTTATTCTTAGAGCTATTAAGTTCATATGCTATTGTAATTCCAAAAACGTTGTATTCCACTGTGGAAAAGCACTATTTGTTCATCTGTTCATGAACTCTGCAGTCTGTAGATTCACTGGGGGACTAAAATACTGCTGAAACCCTTTGCCTGTTCCTCCTCATTTTTGCAGAGAAATCTAACTGAAAACTGTTAATTTTTCACTTCACTATTTTAATACTAAATGCTCTGATTTCCTAAACAATACATGAAGAAGTATTTGAATTATTTGTTTGCTGGTGATCATTGCAGAGGAAGCTGCTTTTGCCAAGGGGAAAGGGTTCATGGCGTCTTGTACCAAGACCCAGCAATTCCCACGCCTTGTGCTTTCAGGGTTACGGTCCTGAATCTACTGTAATAAGATTCTCTGTAGAAATGCTTGTGCTCCTTCCCTCGTCTCTGGTCTTCGCAACTAGGCCCACGTGAGGTTATAACCACAAAACAGCTGGCAGCGGGTTTCACAGAGGCTGTGGCTCTCCCCGTGTCCTCAGAGCCACTGAGGCAGTGGGGCTGTCCCAGCGAGGCTGTGAGCCTCGTGCTGCCTCAGGAGGCTGATCCATGTCAGAGGAAAACCCTTCAGAGGATCAGGGAGACCGCTGGCCAGGCATGGCTCAGCCACTACCGCTACCGGAAGCAGACAGTATGACTAACAACCGAGTGTTACTCACATGTACAGCTGTCTTAGCTGCCGTGTGTGCACATTCCCCAGGATACTCACACACTTCAAGGATGAAGAGGCCAAAAAAATAAATGAAGTTAGTCCAGGCAGAGGTGTTTCTGGCCACAGTATGTATTCTATGATAATAAAAGATGCAGAAACCAGCAGTTCTCTCAGGAGAGCACCAGCTGGCTCCACATGCTGCAATTATAAGCTCTGCTCTAAAAACCTGGGCTTCCACATCTTGTGTACCAAGTACAAAATCATTAACTGGTCTACAAACTGCCTACAACCATATCTGTGCTTCTGAGTTACCACACAGTTTACTGATGCAGAATAAAAGACTACTTTTAAGTTCAGTCTGTTAGAGCAGTACAGTAGTGGCTTAAATCTCAAGAAACTTTCACTCTACAATATTTTATACCCTTTTAGTGAGAGCAACATGCTAGGCATGGTTATGCGGTGTAAAATCATCCTTAGCATAAGGTCTGATGCCACAGTAGATTAAGAGTGGAAGGGAGAGCTGAAGAAGTAGTTAAAGTGGGTGCAATGACATGCATCTCTACTTCTTCCAGTACATAAATTTACCGTATTTTCCCTAAGTCCTTAATTGACTCGTTGTTCACTAGCCATGGAGCCCATTTGCTTTTGGAACATCAGCAGAGAAAGAAGGCCGCTGTTAAAGGACTACCAAGTGTGAGTGAGCAATGGTTTCCAAGTGCACAGCAAAGCAAAATAAATTTTTACCGGAACAGTTGAAGGCACCTCTTCCCCCAAACACCTGTCTTTCTGCCAAATTTAAGCTTCCTAGCCCAACTGCTGTGGCTTTTGAGTTGTTCAATAGCAGTCACATGCAACTTTTATAATGGGAAAAGTGACCTTTTTGCTTTACCTCATTCTCAAAAACAATGAACCACTTTTTGCTCAAGCTTTATTAAAATTAATTTTTAAACATAATAAAAAAAGAGTCACTAAGGACGGGAAATTTTTCCTTGAAAAGTGAAAGATTCAAAAGATATAAGCAGCTGCTCAAATAACCCCTGAGCAGAAATGGCCTTGGTCTCAGGAGGTTGGTATTTAAGCTGGCATATGATTTTAAGCACTTGAGTAATCCCTAAGAAACGAAAAATCAAAAATCATGTGCTGCAAGTTACATGTAAGTACAAAATCTTGCTAACGTGGGACTGTGGACTGTAAACATAAGCCGAAACCAAATAACTTCCATATTAATGCTTAAAGTTACACACTCATTCAAGAGCTTGTAGTAGACAACCTAATGCTGTTCTCAAATTGTTGCAGTATTTCACAGTGTGCTAAGGTAATATATTCTGCTGTATACAGTGTGATGTTAATTTTTATGCCTTACAGTAGAATGTGCAGTGAAGTCGAATTACAATTGCTGTGGGAATCATAACACTGGAAAACATGTCTAAATCTCAGCTTTAAGGCCGTGCTAACATATCTTTTACATTTAATTTCCTTTAGGAAAAAAGGAACAACTAGCTATTGTTGACTTTGCCAGCAAAAAGAACCAAGATGTTGCACTATGGGTTATCTGGGGATCTCTGTCACATTCCCGCTTGCTCTCTTACCAGTTTGTTCTTAGCAAATACTATTGTTACAGAGACACCCCGATGAAGTCTGCTCTGTGATACCTTCATAAGGCCTTATGCAATATTAGATTACTGGAAAAGAGGAATAAGGATGGGAAAATTTTTTTAATCTCCACACATAGCCTCAAGGTTGTTCTGGATTCACAGTCCAGAAAAGAAATGATGCGAGGCAAAGTTATATCAGCTAGTAATCAGGGACAACTCAAGGCCCCTCCACGGAAGAATCACAGCAGAAAGGCACTTAAAACAAGGTGAAAAAAAGGAGAGAGAGAAGCAAAGCTGACATTCCCACTGGAAAGAGCCCTTATCATTCCTCATGTGATACAGGAGCAAGGTGCAATAAAGACTCTTTACAGCCAAAATGTCATTTTGTTGACTACTGACCTCCTGTCTTCTTTGCACTTTGGAAGTGATTTTAACTGACTTTTGGATGCTCTCTTTTAGTTGCCTTTTCTTTTTTCTTAGACTTAGCAAATGGCCTTGTTAAACCTGTCCTTTTCTTGGATTCCTGGGTATTTTAGCAGAATATTACCAGGATCAGAACCCCTCTGAGAGTTTTCTAACTGTGGATGTTTCTATTTTACAAATTACATACAGAAATTACGGTTTGGGGTTTTTTTTTTTTCCCTCATAGGGATAAAAGTCCATACAAAGAGGAGAACACTAAGGCTGAAATGGGAAAAACACTAGCTTAGAAAAAGGAAGGTGACATTGTGCTCTTAGTATCTAAAACCAGCATTCCCAATCCATATCGGTGCCGTGAAAGATAGTGCTAAGAAGAGACAGAAACAGAAGGAATGAGTGGGACAGGTCATCAAATTTTCAACATCTGGGATCCATCTCTCTGAACCCTTTCATGACATTGTATTAGAGCAGTACAAAATGGAAAGAGATGAGCAGGTTAACATCTATATGTCTGAAACACCAGGAGGATTATACAATTCCTGCTTTTTTTACCTGATGTCTCCTCATGGGAACCTGACCAGTGTAGTCAAACAGTTGTGCCTGTACGTACATGGATACGTATGCACAGATGCTGTGTATGTCGACTTTCCAAAAAACATCTGTGAAGATCTTACAGCTTCTAAAAATATATACATGTTTTTGAGGCTTGGTATTTTTTATAGTGTTTGCCATCTTTCATTTAAACGTTTCTTCGCCCTCCAAAAACCTATGTTGTTTTGAGAAAAAGGCATGTGTATCAGGGGTGGTCTGCCTCATAAAGAGCCACAGGGCGTAGGGCCAGCCAGCTCTTTCCAATTACCAGGTCCAGGTGGGAAGTGGTCAGGTGGTTCCTATAAAGGCCGAGGGACTGCACGTGAAGTGGGAGGTTTCTGCGAAGTCTGTTTTGGCTGAGGGAAAAAAGGGCTGAAATTAGGTTTTACTAAGTTTGAAAAATAGTCTGACTCCTGAAGGTGTGGTGTTAGATGTCATTGGGCTAGGGGGCTGCCCACGGGCCCTACGCTATGGGGACCTATGTGTGCTACCAACAAGTCCATTAGACTCGTTTGCATTATTTCAAAGTCCTGGACACAGCAAACAACCAACCAAATACCTTTCCCCCCAGAAAAAAACCCAAAACAAAGCACGAGCACAAACAAAGCAACCCAACCCCGAAGAATCCACCACGCACACATTAAAAATTCTGGCTAATGTACACACAGCAGAAAAATAAGTAAGCAATCATCCAAAAATTACTTTTGTGTTAGAGATTGCTCCTGAATGAGGCCTAATGGTGGAAGCATCATTGCAAACTGTTTTCCATTTCCAGCATGCATTTATGATAACCATTCTGCCCAATTTCCTGTTCTTTCGCTGGCAGAAAGGGACAGATTCCCCCTCCTTTACATTAAGGCTTCTTCATGCTGCCTGGGCTGTACGGCACATGTGCTCAGTCCCTTCCTGGGAAGCTGAGGATAGGAGGTGGAATGATTATCGTTATGCAATAACTATTTTTCCTTTATCTTTTCTGATGGGGGAAAAATGTACAAAACTACTGGCCACATCTGCAGTGCACCAATTAGAGATAGAGAGGACAGGTATTCAGTCTCCATGGATGGTTCAAGGTTAGAGAAAATTACCCACTTCTAGCAGATAACAGAATCCTAACTCTCTGCCTTAAACTGGGATTGACTGTTCACTATCTGAGCTGATAGTAGGTACAACATTTCATCCAAAGACAGGCGTATTTACCTTCTAGTTTTACCGCTATGTGATACTATTTTGCTGACCTTCAGTTGCATTGGCACAGGAATTAGTGTAACATGAAGGGATGTGACAGAAGGCAATCAACAACACAAGATATGAAAAGCCTAAAGAAGAACTTATGGCCTCAAGAACAGGACACCTACTATCCAGTCACATATAGAGTTTTGAATTGCGAAGAGCTACCGGATGATACAATGTAAATCAATATACGTCCACTTTATTCACAAAAATGATGGATAATGTAGCAGGCCAGCTTGATTTACCTTAATTTGCAAATCAATTTCCTACACTTTTTTGAAAAAAAAAACACTAACCCACTTCAGATCAAAATAGACTGAAGCACAGTGGGAACTGCCAGCCCCATCTGCCCGGTGGAGACCCTACAGCTATGCCCTCGGGACAGTTGCAGGGAGCTGTCCCCAGCACAGCCAGCGGGCACCCGGTGCTGTGCCATGCTGTGCCACACTGTGCAGCCTGCTGGTAGGTCGTACATGCCTGCACACTTGCACACATTGCTTCATACCATGTTTGAGCTCCTCAGATCCAGCACTAGCTGTGCACCAGGTTAGTCCCCTGGGGAAAAGTTAGAGAAGCCCAAAGGCAGCACTAGCAAGATATTAGCGTTTAAATGACTGTTGCCTGCAAATTCACCTTTGGGAAGCCCTGGATGCTGCCTGGCACTGGGATGATAGTACTATGGAGGAGTTTGGATATATCGATGAGTTGGAATTGCAACATGTGAACTTTCTTCTCTTTATTGCTCAAAGAAATGACTGCAATGCAGGCAGATCTGAACAAGAGACAACCCGCAGGCCACCCTCA
>NW_008825430.1:3547379-3553430 GCF_000699105.1 Pygoscelis adeliae
ACAGGACAGCGGGCTGGCGCGGCACAGTGGCTCTCGGGAAAGGGCAGCGGGCCAAGCGGGCCCCGAGGCTCTGCCTGCCACACCCCAGCTGGGCCCACCGGCACGGGGGCACGGGACAGCTACAGGGAACTGGTGGCTCCCAGGCAGCTCTCTGTAATTGCTCAGCCCATTTCTATGGATTCTGCGTAGCTGGCGTCTGCAGCTGAGACTGTTCTTGCTACTCTAGCCCTGTCTGTCCATTTTTACATGGGGCCAGGGGAGAACTAACTGTTGATAGTCTTCTCCCGTGTGGTGCAGGCCAGCTGATCTATGTAAAATTTTTTTTTTGTCAAAGCTATTTTAAGACACGATATTACAAGACTTGATACATGGAGCTCTGTGGGATTTTATGCTTCGAAAACAATCTTCAAAATGTCCTCGAATACGAACAGTACTTTTCTGTGGTGAATCTGTATGGGAGCTACACACAGTCTCATCTATCACAGTTCCGTAGCAACAAAAGTAGTAACTGCGTAGTCTTTTAACCAACAAATCCCTTAAAGGGCTTGTGAGTGAGGGTGCAGAAGGAAACAGATTTCAAAGGACATGGAAAGTATTTCCTATGTGAGGATTTTAAAGGGAAAGCAGCTGTAAGAATGAAGATATTCAGGAAGAAGATCAGAGCTGTTAAAACACTCAGATACTCCTTCGTGTCTATACTCAGAGCAGCACTTTACAAAATACATGCAAACCAAACTCAAGTTCATTTGTCTCATTTCACTCTTGGCTGTTCTTTTGGAGGACTAGGAGAATACAGTTGTAGAGTAAAACAGTTTAAAGTCTGAGCTCTTGAAACATATGAGGGTAATATTTCTCCACTTCAAAATACAGATGGATTATTTCCACAGATGATTTGCAGATGTCACATTTAGCTATTTAAAGACTAGGGTTTTTTTCAACACTTTCGAAAGAACAGTAGAAAATCTTGTTTGTGGTGGGACTTAAATTGAAATTGTAGAGCTGTTCCATTAGTACCCATAGCACCCATCACATTTTTGCTCTTTGTTTCGGTCAAGGGTTTCCCTTTTTTTGTCTTTGCCTTTTCTCTATCTCACACTTGGCTCTTTTCTGCCCGTGTCCATAGCAGCACCCACTGGTAGATTGCAATGATGCTGAGATGGACTTCTGCCAGGGGAGGAACAGAATCAATGAGCAACAGGCAATGCAGTTCAAGGTCGTTCTGGGTTTTTCCCCTCCAGCACCATACCCTTCTAAGAGGCAGTACCTGACTATTCTTACAATCCTGATAATCTTGGTAAAGTGGGACTCATTCTGGTTTTCATTTTACCTAATGTGTCAGTGGGAGGCCAATAAAAAACAGCTAAGCAATGAAAGTTTATTGTCCCGTGCGCTAACAGGTACAACACTTAATGCAGGACATTTGAGTTGTCTTCAAATGCTCCTAGGAACATTTAAAAAAAATAATAAATATTTGCTATTGTATATAGCAGAGAAGGTGCTTTGAAAGTATTTGTATTTATTATTTCTGTGTCTTAGGGAAGACGCAATATGCCAGGCAACTGCTGCTTATTAAAAGATTCAATCCTACCTTAAGACTCACAAACAAGAGATCACTGTGTAGACAAATGTGTAGAGAAAAAATACAAAGAAAATATGATGCATTTATAACTATTTATGGACTTCATATATTGCTACTTATAAAAATGGTTAAAGGTTGCTAAGTCAAAGCTTTAAAGAAGATCTGGGATCATTAGAATAAGATTGCCCATGTGGCTGAGTTGAAGACTTTATATATCCATGTTGTGATCATTTTGTCTAAAAGCACAAAAATATTTGGGAGAGAAGCGGATGGAGTAGATAAGAGGTGGATGGATGTTGAGGTCATTACTGGAAGATGGCAGGCATAGATGAAAGGACACAGAATAAAAGGCAAGAGTAAATTAATACAGAGGGATTTTGTCGGATGTGCTAGAAGCAGTATGTATATAGAACTGTATTACGTAGATAGAAGTACTAACACATTTGGGGGCATGTGGGGTTTGAAAAATATAAGGACTAAAGGGACTGAATGTGCTGTCACCCCAAGGAGTGGAATAGAGCCAAAGAAAGGATCATTTGAGGTGAAATAACAAGCAAAGCTTACTGACTGTGCCATTTTATTTGCTTCACATATTTCCTCTTGGTTACAGCCATCCATTCACAATTGGCATGTGTCCAAAGAAAAATTTGTGAATCTCACAGATTAATTATTAAACCCTTCCTTATTCAATCAATGCATCATAATTACCAATAATAGTCCACCAAAAAAAATCAAAACAAAAGAACCACCACCTTCACAAGAAATCTTGACTATAACACATCCCATAAAGGTCAACTAACTGGAAGTCTCTCAAATGACAAGAAACGACTATCCTGAGACAAAAGTAGTTTAGCAAAACCACTTTAAATGTGGGGTTTGATTACTGCAAGATCTCTCCCCTTCAATCACCTGTGACAATTAGTCCTGAGTATCAAAAATGATCTCAACTGCCATGAAACATCATGGAGAGGGGAAAAAAAAAATCTTATCTTGGGTAGTTGGACCTTGGATTGATAGATAGAGAACTAGAGAGGGAGCCAGAGAGGAGGTTGAAGTGAGGACCACCTGAAGTGGGTGCTGTACCTACATATAGAAGATAGCTTTTTTTCTATGAAATATCCAGTTTAATATACAAAACAGTGATCACAGAGAAAAGAAAAAGCCGTTATCCATATAAAAAGTTATCAATTTCTTTAAATATTTATAGATGGAAAATTGAAATCTACAGACATTAAAGCCTAAACCTGATAATCACCCAGTTCAGACTTGGGACTTTTTCAAGGTTATCAAAGTTAACCCAAGCTAGTTATCAACCATGGACTCAGCTCATTTCTTGCTTAGTCCCAAACCACTATTTTAGCCACTGCCTGTGTAATGCTGTAGGAGTGCAGCAGCAAGTTTGCTTTTAACTGCTAGACGTTTGACACTTCTGCAGAGAGTCAGAAATGGGTAGCCCTTTAAAAAAAAAGAATGGTATGAATAAATTTGCAACTAAGCTATGCCATCACAGAAACCAAACTTTTAAAATGATGTGACCAAAGGCTGCAAATAATGATAGAGAGAAAAATTGTGAAGTTGCTATGGTAACTATTAACCATTCAGACAGGCTGTTGATATGAGATCTTATTAAATATGTCAAACCAAACATTTTATTTATAATTTAAAACTCTAACATTGACACTTTACAGTTAACAGAAATTAAAAAGAAATTCAAGATGTAACTTAATAAAGACTTGAGAGTTAAGGCTGAGACCACACTTTCATTCTACCTTGTCACTTCGCATATTCTAAAACACCTTCAAAAAACCTTTTGTGCTAAAATGTTTCATGCTTGGCCACAGTCTGGAGAAAGGCAGAGGCAAAAACATTCGGCTTCTTTTGAATTATCTTCTTTGGGAGAGGGAGAGATGGGAACATCTTGATTTTTAGCCCCTGACATAATCAGTTTGGTGTTTAAAGATCACATTGTGATTGTGCACTATACACTGCTGTCCTTACTTGGAATAAGTTATAGTTGCTCCATTGTTCTCGCATCAGTGAATCTAGCTAACTTTACAGATGAAACAGCGGAAACTTTCCCAGAAAAACAAACCTCTTTAAGACCCCAGTTCTGCAAAGCACTTAAATCTTCACCAGGATTACTCATGTGCTTGAAATTAGGCATGAGATTAATTTACAATGCAGTCTAATTTATTCTGTGGTGCAATTGCAATCCTAAAAAGAACATTAGCACATTCATGTTGTGTTACAGAAGCCAAGGTCCTTCCCTGCTTGTGGCCATGTTGGAGTGGGAAGAACTGTAGGACCCTGGGCTTGACAGAGAGCCTGCTGAAGGATCCCAGATCCCACACAGCTTTGCTGACAGATGGCCTCTGAAGCTATGTACATGCTTTACTCTTAGCCGCCAGCCTCATTGCCCTGACCCATCTTTGGGCATCTTTATCCCCAGAATGACACCTGTACCTTGGCTGTGAGGGTGTACACGGGTCTAAGGGGCTGTGGCTGCCTACAAGTACCAGCTGACATCGAGGCCCATCTCGTGGCCAGCTCATCACGTGGTGTGAAGAGTCAGATGTGCAGTGGTGGATCGTTCACGAAGCCCTGGGTGCTGCCGCGGTCATACAATGCTAATTTTATGGATAACTGAAAGTTACAAGAGGTGCTGGCTTTTTCCCTTAAAGAGTGGAGTAAGAGTAATAACAAGTATTGCGCAGCAGGTTGAGTCACTGCGTGATCATGCAGCAAGGGGCCTGCTGTAATGCACATTCCCAGGGAGGCAGAACATGCCATCACTTGAGAACTTACCACTTGCTCTGAAAATTTCTGCACTTGTCAAGTAATAATGCTGAAATGGCACTGATCTATTTATAAAAGTACTTTTTCCTGTAGAGAAATCCTGTAACATAGCTATACTATGCAGACCCACAGCTAACTAGTTTGATGATACTTATCTAAATATCATGATACGTTAGCTGTTTTTACCTCACATTCCAAATAAATTATCTGTAATTTTATTATTTTTATCTCTGCAAATCATATTTTTTTGAGCAAGATGCATTAGTATAGAGTTTGGCTTTCTGTTTAGTGAAACATGCATTTTTCAAACGTCAAACTGTACTTTGCCTTGAGCCTCAGAGTGGGCCTCATGTGACAGTGTTTCCACAGGCAAGGCTAGCTTCAGAGATTTCCACCCCCCTGTCTCCTGAACCACCAGGCAGTCATGCCCTTAGTGTTGCAATTTCCACCCTTTCAGAAATTCTACGGATACATCTGCTTGTGGCGTCACCCAGTAACTCGAGTTTTAAATAAAAATGCACTGGAAAAACCCTCACGTGGAAGCCTATTCTAACCATCAGGACATTTCAGGTTTCCTCATGGAACAAAGTACGTAAAAGATGGGCTCCCAAACAAGTCTATGTTTTCCTTGATGACCATTTTAAATACAGCCATTAATTCCTTATCCAGTTAAAATTCAGTGATTGCATATTGCATGCAAAGGTTCTGGTTATTGTTTACTGCATACATATGGCTGGCTAACACATGCCTCTACGCATACAATCATTTGCAGGTGCTGTTAAATCTCTAGTAATCAAATAGCCTACATTTAATATTTCTAATTAGCTTATTTAGTAATTGTGATGGAAACATAGGAATACATTTACCGGTGTCCTCTCAGATATCCTTAAAAATGAGGAATGTCACTAGAGGGTTGTCCTAATGTGGGTGTTTTTTCAGCCCAGTCAGTATGCATCATTTTAATGTCACTGTGATCATAGCCCCATTGTGCCTGCCAATCCCAATTAACAGAATCACCCATCCTAGGGCTGAATTTATTGCTGCGTGTGCAGCTTACTGGGACACAAAGCAGTAGTCTTGTAGTCCACAGGCCTCTGAAAAGAAGCCATGCCTCTGGGAACTGTGTTCAACTTTTCTCAGCTGTGAAATCTCTCTGTTGCAAGACGTGTTCCTGTCACATATTTTTCCTTATGGCAGGCTGAATATTTCCCTTTTTTGATTACTCCAATATCATCAGTGTAATATCAAGATAAACAGAAATATATTCAGGAGATAGCCTTGCTGTTAAAGTTACCATTCAGCCTTGAAAACTGGGGCAGGTTTGCTTATCACTAAAAACATTTGGTTTGCACCTGCACAATGGGTTATTACATCTGAAAATGAAATGGCATCAGGCTTTTTTTGCTAAAAATGGATGTGTATGCCATGTTACATTTTTCAGCACACAGCTAGTGTTGTGTCATCTACGTTGTATCATATACATACAACGTAATTCATATGTGAGGCGCCTATATGGCACAGCACCAGCTTTCTTCTGCCAACGTCAAGCAATCTTACTTTTGGTGAGTAGGGGAGCAGTAAGTCACTTTTATTGTACAAGACCTTTTTTGGCAAAAAGATAGCTCCAAGAATTTCAGCAGCAACAACCAGAAGGCTGTACATAGTGCAAAGATATC
>NW_008825430.1:3553491-3569354 GCF_000699105.1 Pygoscelis adeliae
TGTGGCAGACAGAGTGCAAAGAGATTGCTCGTAGCTCTTTTGTTCCTTCATCTCTTCTCACCAATTTTCATTTGGAATCAAACACTTTTGCTGGAGGCAAAAGGTATATTTTCTGGCTTCATGTCCCAGAATTTCTGTAAATTGTTCTTGCACATGTCTGCAGCTGCCATACGAAATATGCAAACTCTTCTCCTGATTTATGCTTTATGCTCTGCATGGAGCCAGTGTAATTGTGAAAAAAAGTAGTTTTTCTTGAAGTTCAGAAAGTAATGTACACTGTTTGAAAATGATTCCACAGGATCTTACTGCTGCCCCCACTGGAACAGTTAATTTCCAGTGTGTATCTTGTAAGAAAAACTGAAAAGAAACCTTTTTTCCAACACCCCTAGTTTTAAATCTTAGCATTAGAGAAGATTTCCTGTTCCCATCACTGCATTTGATAATAGAGAAAACTTAGGAAATAAGTTTAGGAAATTCATTAAAGGCCACTTTTCCAAATGGACTTGCAACCAAACTTTTAACTACAAAACCCTGGGCCAAATTATCAAAAGAGCTCACCTCCCATTTGGCACAAGATTAAGGACACACTTTTCAAAGCATTTAGCCACTTGAAGTTCTCAGTGTGACACCACCAGTCAGTTTTCCAAACTTTCCACTCACTTAAGGACCTAGAAGTGAGCTGAACTCCTTTGAAAACAGTTATTGGTTTTGGACACTTCAAAACTATATTGCATTGAATATAGTCCAGACACCGCACTAGTCTACGTATCTATAATTACTTGATAAAATACAAATGTTTCCTTCCATTTCTCCATGAATAGTTTTTCTGTATTCCTCAGAAAACTTCTGAATCTATAAACAGAAAGTTGCCTTTCTGTACTCTTCAGAGTTCTTGTTCAAAAGCTCAGATGAAACAGCCCTTGCCAGTTTACTGACAACTAGAGTAGCTTCCCCCCTTTCTCTTCCAGATTCATAAAGAAAACTAAGATTAGCTCTCTTCACAAACAGTGAATTCCTTCATTTCCTTATAAAGACTTTGATGCAACACTTTGGCTAGGAAACACTTTTATCACTAGAATTACACTCATTAGAAGTTAAAGATACTGAATGAAATAAAACAATCTCAGATCAAAGTAGCCCGCTCTTAACTACATAAAAACAAATTAAAGCAGCTAATAAGAAACAGGCTAAACACATCAAGGACCTAAATGATTAACTTACATTTAGCAATTATTTTAACAACTTACTAAGGCAAGACTGCATATTACTGACCAGCTTTTTCTAAATTAGAGCTTATTATATTTACACGAAGAAAAAAATGTTAGTTATTTAGCGAGATCTTCCTTGCCAGCAAAGAAAAAGCAGCATTCTTATCAGAAATAACTTGACCACTACAAAACATGACTCTCTAAACTACATCTCTCAAAGCTTTCTGCATATTAGCACAGTGATCCTATTGATTCTATAGTAACAAACTGCAGTAGAAGTAATTGCATTTTACTGTGATCACAAAACCAAATATTTAGGGTTTGACTACATGCAGTACTAATCCATTTATAATTAGCTAGACTACACTACGCTTTCTATTTCTCCATGATTTATCTGTACTATCAGGCAGCTTTTTGAAGGTAAGCTTATTATTACTTTTTTTTATCTGTAGAAGTTTCATTAATTTGTTTTTTACCCCTCCTGATACGGTTTCAGTTATTAAAAAGGCAATGGAAGAAGAAGGGGAAGCTTCAAAGTACAGCAATACAAGACCAGAGTGAATTTCAAACAACAAGAAATGATGACTGAGCCACCTGCAATAAGAGAGTTATGTTCACTCTTCATCTTTGGCAGCAGAGATTAGGTTTAGCATGTTAATGCATGGAATAAAATGGTTTAAAGCCCACAGACAATTCTATACATCCAAAGACAGACCTGCAGGTCCTTTAACGAAACCAAGCATAACATCTAAACACATCAGTGCGTTCCACACTCACTCTACTTTGTATTTTTAACAATAGAGTTTGATAGATATGACAGCGTTGGACAAACAATTTATATTTCTCACTTGCTGCAGTATCAAGATTATTTGTATTCAGAGGCAATTCTGTCTAGGATTTAACACACTCATGGACCAAATAAAGATACCTTGTTTGCTATCTCATAATGTGCAGAAAAAGGGATGGCAGTAGGTATCTGGTGCTGAATGTGTAAGTCCACAGGGTGTCTAGGATGGCTTTGTGTCCTGTGCAGTTTATATCAATATATAATACAAATATTTTTAATCTTGATGTAAGAAATAAATTTTTTACAGTGAGAGCAATCATTCATGGGAACAACCCCGTAACCGGAGGTTTTCAAAATGTGATTGGACAGAAAATCTTATCTAGGCTCCCTTTCCCACAAAAGGTTGGACCAGATGATCTTTCAAGGTCCCTTCCAACCTGGGCTTTTCTATGATTCTATATGATTGTTAACGATAATGAAAATGTATCCGCAGTAAGGTGCAGAGATGCAGAGACTGCTGCAACATAGAGCAGTGGCCTCATGCACGCTCTTCTTCCTCATCACCCTTCTCAAACCTCTGTACAATCACAGCAGCGCTCACTATCTTCTTACACATTTAGATAGATTTAGTGTTTCAAAGATTTATTTTTCAACTGTAAAAGCTAAAGAGCTTACAGAAAAGCTTAGGTTCTGGAATACAGTTACATGGCAAATTGAAAAAAAAAATCCAACACCCTAGCAGTTATGTGGCACTTACCATAGCAAATTACCATAATCATTTTAGAAATGGTTGCAAATACGTCACTGTTACTTTTCTTCTAGGTGTGCAGAATTACTCTGTGCCTAATAATTCTGGGATACCAGAATTTCAAAGAGTAACTACAGTCCCAGAAAATACTTGAAGAAAAGCAGGACATGTACAAGCATTACCCCTCAAGCAGAGAGCGGAGCGCATCCTGAACTTAACAGTGAAGTCCAGCACTGAAAAAACCCAGAGGGTATCTCGAAAGGCCGGGAGATTTGAATGCTCATTTGGGTGTACCTCCAGGCCGTGGGCACGTCCTAGTGGATATCCATTTTATAGATCAGCTACCAGCATGAAATATATTACCTGAGGCAGCCGAATAGGACTCTCTGTGGTAGCACAGACAGACACAGCAGACATAACTGCATGAGCTGTTTCATGGAGGTGGCAGTTGTGCAAACCTTTTTCCACGCTCTCAGTACTGGCAGTGTAGAGGAGCTCTGTGGGATGGACTGCTGGCTCACACGGCACTCCTCTGTCACTCAGTGCCCGGGGGTAGCGGTTCGAGGCACTTTGTACATTAACCCAACCGATGTTTCAGAAAAATGCTAGCAGGCGTCAGTAGCTTGTTGGGTCCTGCCAGGGCTGGGACTGGTATAGCCACCTTTGACAAGCAGCTGTGAGCTTGTTCCTGCTGGGTGCCAGGACCGTGCTGGAAGGGCTCCTTCCCTGCAGCCTGCGACACTGTGCCCAAGGGCATCAGCAAGCTCCCACTGGCCTGGGACCTTGCTCACACTGTTGTATGAGCTGCTGCACAGATGAGGATGTTACGGCAGCGCTGACGTGGAAGTCATGCATCACTTTCCCGCAGCCAACATTTGGGGGATGCTATCTACCTTAAAAGAGTGGATTTCTAGATACATCATCTCATATTTCGTCTGGTTTGTATTTTTGGGCCCCTGGGCCAGACTGTGTCTTGAAGAGACCTCAGGCCAAATTCTGTTTTCAGCTACAATGCAGCTGTTCTGAAGGAATTGCTTTGACTTTCATTGTGTCGCTCTGGATTAGCACTGTAGTAACAAAGGGTAGAATTTGGATCATTGCATTCTTGCCCTGCCATCCAAAGAAAAAGCAGGTTAACAGGTTTATATCACAGTGCATCAGGTGAGGAGTTTTGGAGAAACACAGAAAATGAGCCCCGACAGTTAAAAAACAGAACCGCAAAACACATGTAGCTCAATTCAAATGACAAACTCTGCTTTTCTGACTGCTTGATTTCATTTGTCAACACCATTTAACTGTACATATATTTTTAAATTGCCTAAAAATAACAATTTTGAAGAACCCAAAGATGTTTTTAAGCAGTCCAGGGGAACTTTAATCACATTCAACTAAAGTGCTCACTCAATTCTCAGATCTAGTTTGAACTCCTATTTTTGTTCTTCTGCAAGATTCATGTGAAAAGCCACCATAGCCTGGGGTTTTGAAGTTGAAAGATTATAATTTGGCCTTCTGGCATGTATCTTTGTCAGTTTTTTAATCTCTATATGAAGTCTTTCAGCTTTAGAGAGAGACCAATTGATGTTCCCTGAAGCATGTATATTCTTTCAACACCATAAAAGAAATCAGCCATTATAATTTTCGATCTAAAAGTTTTATTCTCTTTATTCTCAAATTAATTTGGCTTACTAGTTCAATTGCCTGTGTCAGGTTCAAAAAACAAGAATTAATGTCATCCCATTTCTACAGCTATCTATAGGCTGTTGGTCATACAGCCTGACACCTGAATGTGATACAAACATACTCAGCGGAACCAGACACCTCAAATGGCTTAAGAGATAAAACCCTTTAAATAAGCTTGAGACAGATCTGAATTTATTTAAATGTCTGATTCTAAATGTACTTATGCCTAGTAGTAATGTTTACCATCTGCCTGATTCTGTCTGATGAGGTAATTGTAAATCTATAAATAGCTTAACATATGCTGCACATATTCTGGCCTTAAATATAACAGCCTTTGTGTAAAACAACTGGAAATAATAAGAAGTGATATTAGTTTGGGCATTATTCAGGGTAAGCTGAGAAAGAAGTATAAAGGGTTTTCACTTTGTATTATTTGTATCTTCTCCTCCAAAGGCCTGGTTAAAACCAAAGCATTGTTTATAGGCCCAATTCTAACAAGTTGTCAGTACTTTCTGTGATTCATACCTACTGAAATAGGCATTTGAAATGTAGTAAAGCAGTTACAGTCAGAGTAATGCATACTGTAAACCAATATGAGAACTACATTCATTTAAGATGAACAAATAGTTTTTACTCTGTGAATGACTAACACCGCAGTCCAGTGGATGCTTCCTTTTCTTTTACAGGGTAGAAGACAGGAAAATGATGTACAGGCATAGCGATCATGAAAGCTTAGCTTGAAAGAATTGCTTTAGAGCCAGATTAGAGGATTCTTGACACTACTGTACCTACAGCCATTGTACGAGCAGTCAAAGTGCTGTTTCGTAATTACAACTAAGAATACCATTAATGCCAATTATCTGCAGAAAGAATTGTAATTGCTTATGTGCACTCACCTAGAATAAAACCATAGGGAAAGGAACAAAGCGCTCTAAAATCATACAGCTTTTGAGACCACACTTACTGGCTCACAGCTTTTTGCCTACATGGTGGGGAGACCATGAGATGTAACCAAAGACAGACCTATGGCTGGGTAACTGGGCGATACTCTTTTCTGGCTCACGGTTCTTAGAAAAATCATTCAGTTAAGAGAGAGATTATGTTTTCTCTTGCATGCTTTGTGCTCCAGAACCAAGACTACACTGCAGATTTCCATGAATTAGCTCTGGAAATCTGACATCAGCCTGTTCATTCAGGCAATCATTTCAGCTGCTTGCAACAGCACCCTAGTGCAGGTGGGGGAAAAGTGATACATTACCAAATTAGAAATAAAACAGTGAGTCACTCTCCAAACCTCCTCCCAGTGGCGTGGTCAGTCTCTATCTTGTCTGTAGCATTGATACAAAGCTTAAAAGAGGGCCCAAAGATGCCCATAGGTTCAGCTGCCCACTCCAAACAAATAAAATTCTTAACGTGGAAAGCTAAGAGGAGGGACTATTCTAAGGTTTCTTACTGAGCACTGGATTCATTGAATAGGATCTTGGCTATAATGCTGTGAGCTGTGTGGTTGCACTCTGCGTCACACGTGCAAAGAGGCGGTTATTGTGTTTCTTGCACCATTAATTAGTCCCTGATGTTTATGTGGGCTTGTAATTTAATTCATCGAAAAGTTTTGCTCCATTTGTATTTAATGAGGGTTCCTCCTGAGCATCTGTTTCTTGACCTTCAAAGCCCTCACCTGGTCCAGGATTCTTCCCAGGTTATTCATTATCAGCATGAAACTTCTGGGAAGTAGGTGAGAAAAGATGAACCAATTCCAGCTGTGAGCAACTATGCCCAGCCAGACATCTTCATACCATATGGGTGGCCAGACTTCAATCAGGCGGGACTGAGAAGCCAAATGGAAGAAGGAATTGTCTGAGAAAACTCATCGCCCCTAGAACTATCATTGTTTTGAGAGTGCCTGCACGTTTGATGTAGATCTTTCCTCTGCTTTCAAATGCCCTGTGAGGCTGGACACCCAGCTAACCTTGGATCAAAAGGTGCCCAGTTCTGCCTGTGACAGGTAACACAGTTCATCCTGGCCTTCCCAAGGAGCACACTGTACATGTGCACACTTACACTGCCAAAATATGGAAGCTCTGACTACTTGGAGCATAGCACAGGCAGTCTATATGGAGGAGCAGCAACCATCAAAGTGAACTGGATGAAGACATGAGAATGACAATAAGGAGGCTGAGCACTGTGGATGAGAAGAAAATAAATGGAGTAAGCAGCAAAAGTGATTTTAGTGAGAGGGCAAAGAACATGGAGTGAACCAAAGGAGAACTTTAAAGCACTATTTATTATTTTTTTAAATATTTAAATAAAAGCATTGTCACAATACCAATTAGTGCACTTAATTATTTGTTCTGCGATCATAAGAGAAGGATACATGTATTAAAGAGTGACGGATACTTACAAAAGGGTTTCAGAAATGCACTAAGGGTATTCCTGACACGTTCTGTATCTCCAGTTAGGTGGAGGTGTGAGCTATGCATTGTCTGACTTGGGAAGTGGGTGGAGGGTGGTGGGAAGTGAAATAAGGAGGCAGGGTCAGATGCTCCTTCGACAGTAAAGGAATAATTTAGTTTGCAGATTACAGAATTCATGTCAGTTGAGTTCAGATTCTCATCCTATTTTCACCAAAATAGATTTGATGTGACTTTTTTAACTCCTACAGATAAAAATTCTAGATAGCCATCTAAATATCTGAATCTCCCTATCACTTCCTTTAATTTTTTTATTACTTTCTTATAGGGCCAAAGCCACCTTCTTTTATATGAATAATTTCAGTCATTTTACCTAACTTGCAATTGTGAACAGATTACGGCCTTCATTTCTTTTGTATCCACTGGTGATGTAGCAATTTCTAAAATAAAGACAGAATGGAGCTCATATCAAAGCAGACTGTGCTTCCTGCCCCTGTAAAGTAGTAACATATGCTAGAAAGAAAGGAAGTGATGAGGTCCAAGACAATAAACAGACAGAACATGTGGAAAACAAAATGCCAAACTGTCCTAAATTCAGTTGTGCATCTCTACTGGCTTCTCTGTGGTTTACCCATACCCTCAAGAAGACAAAAATACTAATTTCTTACACAGCTGAGTGTCAGGAGAATCCCATTTCTGACTAGGATGCTTTACACCAACATAATTAAACCCCTTTATGATCTCCATGCTATGTTCAGATTTGGGTAGTCCCCACCCAAGACACAGTCTCTAAGAAGTCATAATAAAATTGAAATGGTATCTTTCCTTTCCCACTTACTCACTTTAATCTCTCAGTAAAACCAAAATTTGCTGGGTCCCAGACACAGTGTTAATGGCTGCAACATCCATATAAATCTTAAGGATTTTTTACAACATTGCCAACGTCCCTGACCTGAAGATAAACTTCTGGAAGATTCATTCAGTTTAAATCACTGTCGGGCCAGTGAAATCAATGGGATTACCTCAAATTTGGGTCAGTGTAAATAGAACATGAACTCTGGCCAGAAATGCCAGCATGTCTTGGCTGCATATGCCAAATGAGTAGACCTGATGCACTAGGGTGAGTGAGCAGGTAGAGGACGGAATTGCAGGGTGCACAGCAATTCCTGAGGCCAGTGCCGTGAAAACAAAATGTAACGTTACTTTATTTTATCATAACTTACTAGCACCATTGCCTAAATGCCCACACAGCAAACATTTGCTTGTGCCATTAGTTTATCTGTCCCTGGGTAATGATTAAGATAGTTGCTGTTACTGTGCTGATCTAAGGTACTGGGCAAACATTTTGAAACATTTTGAATTGTTTCATTTATGGCAGAACAGAAGCCAAAATGACTTCTATCTTTGTTCTCCAGTATCATTGTAATGATATGTGCTGGAACAGCCCGGGGATGGGAATATTAGTTAACTGCTTTTACAGAACAATGACTTAGTGTCAAACCCCAAAAGCGGGGGTTGTTCTACCCTTCATTTTTTGTAACGATATCATGAAATGAAAGCTATTTAAAAACAAGCATATAAATCATGAAAAATATTTGCCACCCTCCATATCTCACACACATTCCCACTGCATATTTCCTTATGCAGTGACTCCATTTCTCCTTCAATTATCTTTTGAAGCCTTCTTCTCTAGCACTTCTCCGATAAATTTCGCTTCACATTTAAGGGCAACGTGAGCTTGTATACAAACAACAGGGGTTGTAATGCAGAATCCTCAGGGCTATCTCCTGAACTTCCTTACACTAGTAAGGGGTTGCAAGAGTACAACAAGAATCCATCCTTGAGGGAGGCACAAGAGGAAGCAGAAAGTGTTATGTGCAGCGATGCAGGGAAGCAGAAAAGTGTTACATTTTTGTATCAGTAGCTAAATCACACTATACCGTGGATCAACTATTGCCGGTTACAGCACTCTATTTCAGGAACAGAGGTAAGGATTTCAAGTAACTATTACCGAAAAGCAGATTGTTCATAACAGCTGCTACACAAAAGATGAAACAAAATCAAGAATTTTGTCATTGAGTTTAGTGGGAATAACCTGACACATGCACTACCTAGCCTTTACAACACTTTGGGTGGAATTTAATAGAAAATTGTAGACTTTTCCCTAATGATTTCTCTCTTCCCATTTACCTGAATCTACCCTAAGAGTTGCTTAATATCAAATGAAGAATTTGCCTATAATAAATATTAGGAAGATCATTACATTTAATTAACTTTTAAAGTATTTTAGTCAGGCCTCTAACTGAACAATGCTTTCCTTTTGAAGGAGTGTCGCAAATACCTCCTCCTTGTAAATCAAGGATCCTGTAATTCAAACATATTTCATAGAAACAACTCCATGGTCTTTCGGTTGTCACGCCACACAGAGACAAACAAAAGATCAAGCACATGCTATACACCTGTGGGCACTGGAAATGGTGTCTTACGGGTCATGGAGAAACTCAGATGCAAACCAGCAAGACAGACACTGTACTTGTAGGGGGTAGGAACAGACCCGCATTGCAAATTTCAGCAGCTACAGGGGCTGGACAATCTAAAACGTCCTTCCTTAGAACAGCACGTGCATCAGCTGTTGGTGTACTCAGTACCCGGCCAGGGCAAAAGTTTCTCTGCACAGAGGCTGCCGTAAGAATGGTGTATGGCATTTGCTAGTCACATAAACCAACTGCTGCTGGAAGAACAGATTCAAGTTATGCCATTTCATGTTTGGTACATTCTTTATAATGAGCAGGTGGAATCAAAGTTTTAATCCTGCTAGCAGGTGACCTTTTCAAAATTCTCTATTTTTACTGCCTTTCAATTTTGTCTCTTTCTTCCAAGCTCCTGAGATTGTAATCAAAGATGAACAGGAATTGCCAGAGAATTACTGAATACTGAAAACGCCAAAGCGTTAAAGATGATTTTCACCCCATATATGCCCTAATGCAGCCCTGATATCTGACTTCTAATAGATTAGGTGCAAATATGCACATTAGCAAACTAAACAATGTAGCAATATCCACAGAGAACAGGTTTCATCAATTAAATCATAAATATAGTATCTTATTATGCTTTTGGGGAAACAGAAATATGAAAAGCAACGCGTGCATTTTTAAATTATAAGAGGAGGGAATATTGGCAAATCTTTCAACAGCTGTTTATCATGAAAAAGAAGTTACAGTTACCATTCCCCAGCCATGCAGTCTGAAAAAACTAAAAATTGTACATTAATAAATTATAACAATGATGCATGAAGCTAATATAAAACTTTTGAAGGCAGTTTCTTAGTCCAGAGGGAGTTGTCAAATTTGCTATTTGTGACTTTAATGTTACTTGGAATTTCTTCTAGGGCATTTAAAACTCCTTTTGTGACTCTTCATCAGCAGTTTCCCAGACAGCAAAGGACTCAACAATATACATTTTCACTTTCTGCATGGCTGACGGACTTCATATGCTATATCCAATTTAAGGGTAGAGCAGTAGATTACATTGCTAGAATATAGAGAGCCATTGCCATTGAGACTGAATCATTGCTGTTTATAGCAATTCTTACTATTTGGTTTTTGACAGCCCTTTGTGACTGGAATAAAAGATGATGCTGAGATTATTGTCAAGCTACTGTAATAGCTAGTAGTGCATGAAGTCTGCAGCAGATGGACTTGAACTTATGAGCTCTCAGATTCTCAATAGCCTTTCAAATGAGCAGTGTCCTCCTTGGCCACGTGTAATGCGGCTGGCTTTGACAAATCCTTATTTCAGAAGATGAAGTATTATTCCAGCCAGCTTTCTTTGTTCTATTTGAAATGTTTTATAGGGCTTAATTTGAGAGGTAGCTTAGAATTGAGAGAGAACAAATTGATTTTCAGTTGGATGAGGTACACTACATTACGGGTACATCCAAGCTGAACAACAACAAAGTGACTTGACATAGTCAGACAGCTTCCAAAAGGCCCCCCCCAGCCATTTCAATTACAATACACAATTGCTATATATCTTTGTTTGGCTAAACTCATAATTTTCCTCATGATCTCCACTAATTCAAACAGACCTTTAATCTGACAAATGCAAAGCAATAGTACAAATTTCTTTGGCATATGGTACCCCAGAAGGATTCTTATAACACAGACAGCTGCTATTGACTTAGATGCTGTTTTAGCTGCTGTCAAGAACATGGATGGACAGCAACTAGGCTTGCATTGCTGCAGGAACATCTTACACTGGATTTGTCTCACTAAAGACCCCTTACAGAAGCACATTTCTCTCAGGTCCCCAGTTCACCGATTGCTCCGTGCAGCGCAAACCGACTGTTGCTCATGGACAGTCAGCTGTTCGTGCCGGAAGCGGACAACAGAAACCCACTGGAGCGAGCTGAGCTTCAGCAGTTCTCTGGACCTGATCAACGTATGCAAACAGCCCAGTGCCTCCTGGGCAGGCAGTCTAACACCCAAATGATAAATGTTCCAAGGGCTGGTTTAAGACTTTGTCAGATTATTTCTTTTGTCCATATCTAGGATCTTTGTATTAGGATCCATTACTTCTGAAAACCTTTTGCTCTTTTTTGCATATCGAGATTCTTTCTTTATATCCTAGCATTACAGTTTGATTTTTTATTGCATTGCTGCTGTTCAAGATTCTATAGTTAAAGTTGTATCAGCACTTTTACTACAAAACCCATTTACGAGGAGTTTATAACACAGCTATAAAGATGTACTCCAGAATGAAAGGTGGTGTACGAAGTCTCAGCATGGGGTATTGTCTTTTTTTTTTTATCACTTTTTTATAAACAAATTAGACTTGCTATTTTAAGCCTTTATGAGTGTAAAACAATTCCAGTTTATAGGTTATTGCCTATATAACGTGGCAATCAACTGTTACTAAAAAAAAGTAAAATGAACCAAGTTATAAATACTATGATTAAAACTGATTATGGAAAAAGTGGAATTTTGTGACAGTAAAGGCAGGCCAAATACATGTTTCCTTATGTGGGTGAGCTTTGCACTGAGAATGTGCTGAGTTATACAAACCCATTTTCCCTAAGTGGATGGGGGAGTCCAGCTTGGAGTGCAAAGTGGGAATCTGGTGAATAAATTCCCCTGGAAGCTCTTGTTCTGTGTTTGTGTTGCAAGGACACCGGTTCCCCAGTGGAGTGAACATACGGTGATGCATTCTTCTCTCCTCAAATGCCATTGGAACAGGCTTCCTGAAAAAAGGTGACTACAAGTGCTTTCAAAGGGCAGGTTGCTCATGCACCTCACGGTCATTGTGTGTTTCAATAAAAATATCGGTTCAGTGAAGGCTTGAGAGTGCCTGTTTTGGACTGTGGTTTATCCTCATTACTAGGCCTTCTATCCATAACAGTCACGAGTATATTACCTTTCTTTTGTTTCTGCTTAGCCACATACAGTGTTATATTTTGAGGCACTCTGCAATACCCCTCCATGGCTCAGAAGACGCTAGCTGGTTGAGCAGTTTTCCTTGATAAACTGCTTCAAGACACTGGGGTTTGATGAATAAACTCACAGCTCCTCACCAGTGACTTCATCCCCCAAGATGAGGGCCCAGTAGCCCACTCAGGACCCACACACCAGTGATAACACAATACAGTGCAATTAATGAGTCTAGGGGGCCTGCCAGAGAAAGCTGATCATACTACTTGCAGTACCCGAACTAACTTGGTTCTTCACGGAACCCTGTGTTGCCCCCTGGAGACATGCCCTTAGATACACACGGTTCCCGAGATGTGCTGATAAATTAGGAGTGCCCCACTAATTCACTGCATTCGTGAGTTCATTCATGGCCCTGGATTTGGTGGTGTGATGAGACTGGGAGACTAGTTTCAAAGTATGGCCACTACCAAGGGGTGTTCAAATATAAAAAGAGCCCCGGCTATGTTATCTGCTAAAAATCTATAGTACAACTCAAAAGCAACTCACGCTGTCTCTACACGGGGACCAGACGTGTACTGAAAGCTGCACCTGTGAATGCGCTGGATAAGACTCACTGGCCGACTCAGATACCAAGAGGGAAGCTGCATCAGCACAAACTTCAGCCCAGGCTGCTCACGCCTTCCAAAGGCTTTGGGTGCTTCTCAGCTGAAGTATGTGCTGCCACAGCCTTGGCTATTAGCACTGTGTTACAAGTGAGGTAACAGATGTGCTACTGCCTGCAGTGCAGAGAGCCCTGAAGTTCAGGTTCCACTGGCTTTTACTGAATCATGGATCTGAAGTCATTTTAAAATGTTAATATCTTGCACTTGGTGAAAACGGGGCTGTCTTGGATTCTGATCATGCAAGCGCTACACAGATAACTTTACATGTGGGACTTCAGAGAGCTGCCTAAATTACAGTGTGTTATTACAAACTCCAGTGAAGACTGGCACAGAAATCAGGAATGATTTTTTAAAACGGGCCACAAATTCCAAAGGAATAATTACAGGCAATGAGGGTAAAAAAATAAAAATCAGGTTTTACAATGGAGCTAGCCACATATTAACAGAAGATCTATTGTTGTCCTTCTCATAACTACTGTGTATTAAAATAAATTAATATACTACAAATATGCTTTCAGGGAAGATGAAGCTTGAATTGTCTGCACATAAAATATCTGTGATGTATTTAAATAACCTTTTAACAGGCAAACTCTTAAGTATATTTTCCAATATACCTGGGAAGGAATCACTAAATACTGATCTTTTCCTAAATATTTAAACCATCAATACACTGCCTAGGCTAAGCATGGGTTTCTGCCGATATAAATGGTTCTGTAATGATTTAAAACAACCCTAAGTACCAACCGTAGAACTGCACAATCACCTCCCAGTGACCCCTGTTTTTTCCTCCATTTAGTAAGGAAGGTTGCTGGCAGCAAGGTTGTTACACGAACTGACAAAAGCAAGTGGAGACAGCGAGCTGTGCTTATTTAAGTCTCTATTCTTCCATGCCACTCAGCTTCAATCCTGTGCCTGGCAAAACAACATCAGTATTCTCTGCTGCTTTTAACTAAAGGAAGCAAATCAAGAACCAGACAGGCTAATGGGAACTGAACCTCATTTCTTGGCCTCTCGCTCAACCTGTGAAGCCAAACGGAAAGCAGCCCACTTCTCCAGGCCTCACACTCCCCTTGCCAGCTGGGAAGTTGAGCACCTCCTCGCCTCCCGGCTCCGCGGCAGGCAGCGTGCAGACTGCTTTCCCGGCTGCGAGTGCCACGGGCCAGCTGGGAATCTGACTGCTTCTCCAGGTCTCCTGTCTACTTGCCAAACAGAGTCTGCAGGGCTCCTTTTCCACTCGCCCCAGCCAGTTAGGAGGTGATCTGTAGTGCTATTATCACAGTTAGCTATACAGTCCAAAAATCTCCATATAAAAATGAAGTTTCGGTAAAACGCCACAAGAAGGGGGACCAAAAGGGGAATTTAACAAGGAAAGGGCATCTCCCGCACTCTTTCTCAGTTCTCAGTGTGTTGAGTCACATTTAGGGGCTTTTATTTCCACTCCTCCTCCTACCAGCCCTTAATCTGAGGCACATTCAACTAGAAATACCAGAGACACATTAGAGGGAGGAAACTGAAAAAGCAACAGCTACTGTCTAGAGCTGGTTGAAAGGTTTTCAACAAAACCTGAAACCGCATGAAACCCACCTCGTTTCATATTTCGCTGCAACTTGAAACTCAAACCAGATTTGTCGAAAGGTTCCCTGAGGACTGTGGTTCCATTCCCAACTGGCTGGTCCATTTATAGTACACAACTTTATTAGACGAACTGAGGGCCAGTGTAGCTGGGCTCTGTTTCACAACTCTGAGACATTAAGGAGAAGGGCAGCTTCTGATACTCTGAACCCAGGACACAGCCTCATCTCTCTCTCTCACACAGACAGACATGAAATAACAAGAGAGGGCATATCCCCTCTTTTCCATTTCCATATGGGATAACCCATCAGTTAAAGGATCCTTAGAGATCAAGAGCCATGGGATGGGCAGGTGCAAAGAAAGAAGCATCCCCCATCCCCGCCAGGAGAGGCCAGGTTGCTCCCCCCCATACACAGGCCACAGCAGCCTAGTCTTTGGCCCATTTGTCTGCTTGCAGTTTGTCCAAGACCCAGATTACTGTTTTCACCCGAATTTGTTGCTGCACTGGGTGATTTAATAGACGCTTTGCGTAAATAAAGTTCTGTCTCTGAGCTGCTTACAGACAGCTCGCCGTTGCCATTTATGCACTGTCTGTACAACTGCACGCTTCAAACAGTCAATGCAAATCAGACTGTTTCTGGTCAGTGAGTCAGTGGTTGTAATTTTTATTGTTTTATGTTGCCACTGCTCACATACACGTAGGTGCTAGCGAACAGAAAAAAACTCATGCAACCTCAAGTATATCTACAAGCCTCAACTGCCCCAGATGGTCACAAGCAGGAAGTACACAATCGTCCTGCCTACACAGACCATTTCACCAGCTTTAGTAATGTGGATATTCCAAACCACATTTTCCCTTTCCCTTCTTTCTTCTCTCCCTCCGTGCTTTTCCAGCTCTAGATTGAGTTTTGTTTTGAAGCACTGGATTCATTCATACATCAAAGGGAAATCTAAGGCGTCAGAGCCCACATAGCCAGAAAACAAAGGCACTGTTTACACGGCGGAAACTTCCTGAGAGAGAAGCAGCTGAGTTTTGCAAGGCTCACCCACTGACTGCCACCTTGGAGGTACATCAAACATCATTACTTGCTCAATACAGTCAAACATTTCTCTTTCAAAGCCTCCTAACATAATGTATTATTTCTATTACTGTAGTACTGAAAAGTCCCAGTCCTGACCAGTGCCCCATGAGGAGTACCTCCCCCATAGAATCTGCAAACTTAACTGAGTTTTGCCGGATGAGCAGCAGTCCAGCTCTATGGGCACAGAGGTCCCTGTGGGCTAATCTAGACAAAATTAGGCTGGAAGGAGTTACTCCCTACCATGGTATCTCAAAACTGGGCATCAATGTTCAGGATTAACATTCCCT
>NW_008825430.1:3570432-3586539 GCF_000699105.1 Pygoscelis adeliae
GGTTGGCGGCGGGGGGGGGGGGGGGGGGGGGGGAGGGTGTGGAATCTTTTTTGTCCTAAAGAGTTCCTGTGATATTTATGATATACTTAGAGTAACATATAGGGGGATTTGACCATATTTTTGGGGTCCTATCTTCTTATTTCCATTTAAATAAATGTCTTCCTTTCTGAGCAATGTCAAGAGAGACTCTGGCATGGGAACACACCGGCAAACTGGCTGTTTCATACACAGCATTGCACTTTCCAGGCCAAGTGTGGAAAGCCGTGGTAGATCCAAAACCCATCTTCTTTCCATCTGGCAGAGCAGGAGCTCAGTACCCTTCCCATCTTGTAGTTTCACCAGATACGCTTTCTTCCTTTAGCTAAGAATTATTAATTATTGTTAGAGTGTCTGTTTACTTTTTTTTTGTTTTTGCAATGTTTTTGCTTGTATGCCAGGCTGCATATAATGTATTCAGTATTCTGAAAATACAGCTGAGTCTACCAGCCTTGCACTTTCCTTCACTACACTAAGCCTGTTCTTTATAGCTGAGATGAAAAAGAGGGAATGAGTATTTAAAATGACACTCATCTTACAGCCTCCATACGGTATGAATATTTTTTCTTCATTCTGGCTAAAATTTCTGGCAATTAAATGAAAAACACACGGAAGTAATAACCTTGTTCTTCCATGATGGTTATCCTTTATCAGTCTCAAAATACCCAACGTTTTTAGCTGCGCTACTTATTTCCAAATTGCAGCAGCAAATAAAGCAATGAGAAGGGCATACTTTGGCATGCTCACCTTCTAACAAAATACATGTAATTTAAAACTTATCCTTCCAGAAATCTAACCAGAAGCTAATTGAGGGATACAAAATTCAACCCGCCACTGCTTGCTACAAGGAGCCATTGACTACAAAGTGCCTTTGACTGCAGAAGTACAGCTGACTTTCAGCCCTCCAGTCCTTCGCAAAACTCGAAGGAGCTCCTTGTCGGTCAGAATACATAGTATCAACACAAACAAAAGGCCCGGTTCTGATCACAACTCAGCGGAAGCCCACTCACGGAGTTGTGAGGATTTTGTTTGCTTTATCACTGCCATAAATGAGAATGAAATAGAGGGCACATTACTGCAAGTTCTGGATAGCCTTTAGAAATTTGTTGTTAGTGTTTATTGCACCAGCTATATAATCATGGGTTTCCTATTAGACTCAATTTTCTCCACTCTTGCAAACACAAGACAGAGTGTTTAAATCCAAATTACTAGCATCCTTTTAAAATGTGGATCTATTAATTTGGCCTCTAGGATAATAGCTTTATCCTAAGAAATGCATATTAAAGTACAGTCCACAGAATATAATTCCTAAGAAATATACCAGACTACAGCATGAACCATACCTATGCCTGGTGACTGTTCACACTGAGAAGGGTATTGCTTACCTATGCCTTCTTTGAGGGGGCTGACTATGATTTGCAGTGATGTGGATGTTGCCACTGGCTTCACCGTGCTAGGTCAGTGAGCAAGAAGATATGAGGCTTATTCAGAGTTTACACTTTCATCTGAAGCAAGATGCAACAAATAGCTATGAGAAGCAAAAACAGGGAATGAAGAGGAGGAATAAATGTTATGTGTAAAAAAAATTGTAAGCTAACGAAATAGCTATTTCACAGTTTAATGATTCCAAAATCATCTGAAAGTTTTTAACAAAAATCTCCACCTTTCATTCTGGCTATAACAGAACCCCCGCTGTCCCTGGGTGTAAGTGACTTCTTGTGGTATTGCAGCAGACGTTGCTTTAAGGAGATTCAGAGAAGAATAGCATTTCACATGTTCATTAAACTATGGCATTTTATTAGAAAAGCTATGGCGTGAAAAATAGAGATGCACGTGAGAATGAAGTACTCCAAGCTAGCACCACTGGCATAAGGAGAAGAGCAAGGGGGCAACACAGTATTTTGAACTATTTTGCTTCACAGATTTAGATCTGTGGCTGGGAGGAGGAACCCAGCAGAGCTTGACTGACTCTCACTAAGGGACTGCCGCTGAATGCAAAGGATAGCAGCAGCCTGCTGGAGCGGTGGCACTCCTGTGTCAGCACCTTGCCAGCTGGATGTGCAGCTCCACTTCAGAGCTAGGGACGCTCAGAGGGAGCACAGAGAGGAAACTGCATTTTGTTTCATCAGGGCAAAGTAATTGATATCGTGGAATTGTTAAGGGAAATTTGAAAAAAATAAAAACAGATTTGTATTTCTGTGGATATCTGAAGAAAAGCTTCCCAGCTTCCAAAAGCTTTAGGCTTATTTCACTATATTCAGTGTTATAATCCCAAGAGCCTAACAAGCAAGAACCACATCTTCATTCCTTAGCGATAAAAACATTCCTGGCCAGAGCGCCGTGGGAAGAGGAGGAACAGAAGTGTGGGTCTGTTTAACCTTTGCCCCTCTATGGCAGAGTACTGTGCATGGGCACACGATTCCTCTTCTATCCAAAACATGCCCTCGAACACTCAGTTTGACTGTCGGTTCATGTGCTGATGCCTTGTCCATCTGACACAGAGATGGTGTTCAGCTAATTCATTATGAAAATTCTAAAATAACTCTTCTCTTTCCTAAGCACCGGTGACGACAGTAGAGATAGCAGACAACAGTAAAGAAATAGATAGACAATAGTAGAGATATTACAAGCCAAGATACGTATTTTAATACTAAGGTCTCATTTTCTCTTTTCAAATATACACCCAAATCGTCTTGCTCCATATGCATATATAAAACTATGTATGTAACCTCAGGTAGGTATCATAAGTATTTTTAATTAATCGGAGACTTATATTCATTCAGAAGAGTGTTTGAAATTCTGGTTGCACCAGGAGTTCTACTTCCTGCAATCATTTAGTACATCTCTTCTGAGATCTTTTAGAAGCTTTTACGTTAAACCCCATGCTTGCTGTAACACTTGAAATAAACCCTAGGTGAATCTGTTTCTTCTTAAGAACCAGCTACTGCTTTCTGTTATGTAAAGAAAACGAAAAGATACCAAAGTGTTTGAATCTCCTTAGTGAATACAGCATCTACTGAGTAAACATGAAGCTATACGTTGTCTCTCCTCCTAAATTCTGTTACTTGGCTAAAAAATCTGGACATAAATATCTCAGTTATCTGAGATATATATACATCTCTAACAAAGTTGCATTTGTAACACTTACAATGGCTAATAAACATTTTAATTATTGATTTCAGCTGAAAAATTCCTGAGGCTGAGCATAAACAAAAGAAATAAGTAGCTGCTTCTTGGTTAATGTTTTTATTCCAGTGTAGAGGTGAAGCTATAGATCCCAGAGATGGAAAAAGCAATTTGCTATTCTCACTCATATTTAGAACCCTATTAGTGGGTTTGTGGAAAAAAGTGTCATATACTTCAAAAAAAGCACGCTATGAATTAATGTTTATAGATTTTATTGCTTTTTCCAGCTCACTCTATTTTTATTCTCTATTCTTTGTAATAGTCTTAAAAAACTTAGAATTATAATTTTCTCCCTCCAGACGCTGCCTTTTTCTATTAAGCAAACATCAATCCCTTGCATTTTCCCTCTTTTCTTCCCCCTCCACCCCCTTTGTTTCAAATGGACATAAAATTATCATGGATATTTTTGTGTTTAACATCAACAACTTCATTTTACATGGGCCTAATAATAATAATCCATAATAATAATCATAGTGCTGTATATCACAAAAGACTTAAATTCTTACATAGCATAGTACTTCCTTTCCTATTGACTTTGGGCTAGACTGGAAACGCAGAGCTTGCTGTCCATCATGGGCATGTGCACACCAACAGCCCCACAGGGAGCTCCAGCTTGCTCAGCTGGAAGTCCCTGGGAAGAGGTACAGGTGGTGACCCGCTCACCAGGACTACACCCACTAGAGATGACCTTTCGCTGTGTAGAGGCCTATGTGGGCTGCTAAGAACACTAGCAGGTGAACATGTATTAACAGCTCCGAAAGCCTAAACCAAATGTATTGCCAAGAGTAGGTAGGGGCACATGAAACTTTCATTTCTTCTGATCCTGGAGGGTCTATAGTGTAATTGATTGATACAATCAATTTACTTTATTTAGATGGTTCACTTTATTTAACCATCATGTTTGGGTTTTGCATTTGGCGAGGAGCTTGCTCTGAAACTCAGTAAGAACAGCAGGACACTGGCCCTAGTCAGGAGTGTATGACTCTTCTCAAATCCACCAACATGCACATTGGGACAGCTGTGTGGGGTCCATCTATTGAGATTAAGGAACCAATAGAAAACTTGATGTGGCATGCGCCCAAATACTCATATTCTAACAGTTTAGGCTGTACTGAAACCTCCTGAATCTGGAAAAGCTTCCCCTCTTTTCTTAGACGGGGATCAGATCAGGGCAACTGAGTTTTCACATGACATACATCATGCTCCTAGTCTTTTGTTATTTTTATGATATGATGCCAGGTATGATCATCTCCACGAACAGAGAGAGCACAGGTTGTTAAAAGTCTAGTTAGACAAAAATTGCAGGATTAGCTCCTGCCCCCAAAAAGTTCTCTTCTTCTTTTAATGGTGGTATTTCCACTGGAAAATGTATCTATGTAATCAAAATCTTTTGCATTATATTTGTCCTAGTCAGAGAGTACAAGTTTAGTTCACAACTGTGCTGGTGTAACAGATCAGAATGGCTGGAGAATCAGGCTTCAGAACGTTTCTGTTACGCTGCTTTTGCTGCACAATTATTTTGAACTTACTTTGTGACAAGACATGAAGACAACAATCCCCCTGGATTCGCACCGATAGAACTCCAATGACCTTGGCAGAACTAATGCTCATTTAGCTGTTATTAACTGCTCTGAGGGTGATATGAAGTCCACACCTAACATGTGAAACACGTTCCAAGATCAACAATAGGATTCACCAGATAATCTTCCTCTCTACTGAAGGTTGCTCTAAACTTTAAATGCTTCTCTTCATCTCGTGTTATACACGTTAAAAATGACTGTTCAGTTGCTTTTATAAACTCATATCCATATACTCCAACTCTGTACCCAGAGGACTATTTACTAGATTATAAAGGGGCAGATACCTATTTTGCAGCACACCTACCCTTTTTATAATTCAGTCTGAGAGAAAGAGAAACAACTGGGAGTTGGAAGACCCCAATACCAAGGATGTACTGGTAATCAGTAAAAGGAAAAGTTGGATCTTCTCAAAAATTCCTTTCAAACGTAACTGAAGCGTGACAGGCAAGCTGACAGGGACACCATTTATGGTGGACACTCAGATGGCTAGGGACAGAATGCTGTTCCATTGCCCAGCTAGCACAAAACAGCACATCTCGTATTCTTACATGTCAGGCCAGCAAACATCAATCAGGCTTTCCAATAACTGCTGAGCTGTCACGCAACATGGAGTGCATGTAGCTATAATATGCCCACAAGTTTCCGCAATGGTTATACTAGGTGCTTTCTGCATTTGTTTGTTCACGCACGCTCCCCACAAAGCTGTCGCATGAGCACCAGCATACTTTGAGGCAGAGGTGGGTTTTGCAACACATAGGGGCCACCCAGCTCTTGCTAAGGATCCTCCCGAGCCTTGCAGAGAGCACCAGGATCCTGCGTGCACCCAGCTCTGCTTGGCTGCCTCTGCATTTGCCTCCAACAGGGAATAAAATGTTGGAAGTGCAGCATCTTAATTGTAAGCAATCACACAAAGTCATGATTTTTAAAAATAAAATAAAAGTACCTTGAGGACTTCTGGACATATACGACAGATAATTATTTACCTATGGCCCTTACCTAAAAGAAACATCTTTGCATGTTTTCTCTAGCGAAATACAGATCACTCCACAAACTCACTTCAAACATGCTCATAGTAATTAGGTCAAGAGATTAGACAATCTTTTGTTGTTGCTGAAGCAAGTCACAAACTAATCTTAATTCTGTTGGAAGTTTTCTTCCTTTTAAATAGTTGAAGACATTTATTATTGAACTTTTGACAGAATTTTATTAGAAGAAATTGATTTTACTAGCTCAGACTATTACATTCTGCTGAAGGATAAAACATCATACCTCATTTTCTTTCCTGATTTTTGGTCAGAATATTTTTAAAAATTCAGTAAGCTGTTGACTGAAATATCCAGTACCATAAGTGTCATTTCTTTAAAAGTTTTTTTGTTTTTTTTTAAATCAGACATCAATATACTAGAAATTCTTTAAAAAAAAATAAAAAATAAACATACTTTTAAAATATTCTTTCAGGAAGATTACATTTTAACAACCAAACACAACAATATGTTATATTACATTTTGAGCAGAATGTTTACCTTTCACTGAGTTTCTTCGCCAGCTGTGTCAGCGTTGACTGTAATAGCTTATATATAAAAAATATTAAAAAGAGTTGTTTATTTTTTTTAATTGCCACGATCGTGCCAAAAAACACAATGTGTGGGCTGCAGGCAGAATGCTGGGAGCAATATTATTCATGTTAAAAACTGTTGCCTGATTTGCTTTCTTTGAAAATTAGGGTACTATAAATAGGAGCCCAGTGGGATTTGTCGATTGCAAGTTTTGTTTTAAAAGCTGCTAGGATGAAACTTTTGAAAGACTTACAAAACATAAACCAATCAGAACTATTGCATTATGGCTTTCCATTTCCCTTTGGTCTACATTAGACCTTTATTTTTGAAAAGAGAGTTATGTATTCAATATAGATCTACCTCCTATTTCTATGCATTTGCCCAAACACTAGATTTTTTAAACTTCATAGACAGATTTGCTTTTTATATGTCTTGCACTCTTTCAATAAGCCAACTATCTCAACTCACTGTTTTGTTCATCATCATAAAAAAATGTTGTATCTCCAAACTCATAATAATTCTACATTGCTTGTTTTGTGAAAATCCTTCCCCACAAATCACTTTTGAACAACTCAGAAATTAAGGTACGCTAACCCACTGCAAAAAGGTTGTGGCAAACCAGTGTCCCACAGGAGTACCACAGCTGTCCTTTACCTTATTTACCAGTACATGAAAAGTACTGGCAAAAGGCATTTCAAAGGCATAAAAGACTTTCAAAAGGCATTTTGGTGCCTTTTCTTTTTTGCTTGCTTTATAGCTGATAGAAGGCACGCTTCCAAAAAACACCAAGCAACCAACAAACCCCCAAAACACAACCCCCCCCTTATCTGAATAACAAAGCAAGAAGAAACTATTGCAGGGATTTTATCAAGTACTTTTTTCTATGATAAATTATACGTGCCATTCACCGTTAGAAAGCTGGCATTTGACCTGCACTTGGAATGGGAAGCAATGGGAGCTATTGGGATAGGCTGACTTTTTAACAGCAAACACAGGGAAAGAAATAAAAGATATGCCGCTAATTTCACTGTGAGCAAAGGGCCAACAAAGCCATTACACAGCTTGTAAGACCTACCTAAATTCCTAGCTTTGCCCACTGGATTCTGTAAAGTATAAAGAAATAATTCCTTCCAAACACTTCAGTGTTCGACTGTTTTTCTTTATGAGAAACAGTTTTTACATGTGCATATTCATACTGCACTGCTCACGTAAACCACATCTTGAAAGTGGCGTGGGATTTTGGTGTCTGTCTTCAAGCATGAAGCAAATGGCCTGATGACCATTTTCCTGAAGGCACAACCTTTCGTCAGGAAATTGGACCCTGTTCAGAGGAGTTTCAGCTGAAACACTTGGCGTTGCTAAGAAGTTGACAACCCAGTCTTGATGCCTGTCTGCACGTCTTTTTGCGACTCCGCTGTTCTCTGACTGTGTGTGACCCTTAAGTTTACTTAACTCCATGGTCTTAAACTTGGTTCAGCCTGAGATCTCGACTGCAGCACTGAAGCTCCAGGAGAGAAGAGCAGAAAATGGACAAAGAGGAGAAGGTGGGAAACAGAGATGTAGTAACAGAAGAGAGGAACATTGCCTTCAACACTGTTCCAACAAATTTTTAACTAGTGCCATATTTTCCTTTGTAAATTAAATACTTAATGATGTTATCACACTGCCATCCTTATCTAAAGACAGTTGCTGTCCTGATCTGAAGATTTTCTTAGTAGAATTGTACTTGAGTAAGAAACAAGAGCTCAACCCCATGTTTTGGTCTAATCAGAGTTAAAAAAAAAAATTAGCATAAAGAGGTGATAATTATCTCCTGTCCACCATAAAAATTCAATCAAAATATGAAAGCCTGGGTTTATCCTACACAAACCATGAAAAAGCAATTAAGAGTGTGACACGGAGCCATCATATTTGATCAGGAGAGTTGACCCTGTTCCAAGGATAAAACGATAACTAGTGTCCTGAGTCCAGCTCAGTGACCTTCTGGAGCTGGAACTTTCAATTATGCCAAATTAGCTGCATCACACAGGCTGGCTTTGTGAGTGAGGCTGGATCAATGCAGTACATTTCACCAATGATGACAATGATTTCATCAATCTCAGTCACTCAGTGGACAGCAATGAGGCAGTGAAGTAAGCACCAAAAAACAAAGAATGCTAGGATCTTTCATTGTCAGGGTTACCTAGCTGCTCCCCATCTGCTCTTTTTCTTTAAATGCTAATTTGAAACTATGAAAAAATAATGTTAAGTAGCAATTTCTTAGAAGGGGTTTTGTCACATCTATTCAGACATATTCTGCATGCCAAATTGCAACCTGATGTTCAATAACACTGTTTTTGACACTTCTGTGTAATAAAAGTGAAGATCCTTCTTTGCTCAAGGATGTCTATGACACTTTTGACACTTCCCTCCCAGAATTGCAGGCAGCCCAGATGTTCTTTGCATTAAGCAGAGCATTGCCACAGCTGCTATGGAATGTCGGAAGATATTGGGCTCTAGGCAAAAGCAGCAAAGGGCATCTTTCCTCTTTTTAACTGAGGAGTAATTTTTGGAGAGTAAAACCTTTTGATGTGCACAAAGTTAAAGCCTCAGAGGGACTTTACAGGCAAGGGACACATTGCATTTTCTCTGGCTCTTGTTTCGAGGTAACTCAGAGCCATTACAGAGCAGCTGTTTCCACTTCTGTTCAGGAAAATATTCCTTACCTATCTATGCCAGCATGGCATTGCTGTATCTGCTGGGCATCTGAATGTTATGATACAGGCAAAAATGAAAATAACTTTAACAGGTCTTGGTGATGGACTCAAGCCTTGATTTCTGTGGACTCACAAGGGTGCAAGACCCAGCTACTCCTGGATTGTTTGGGATTCTCAAGACTTGAATTCAGAGATTTACATTCACAAGTGTCTCCCTCCACAGCAGTGACAGCTGAAGAAGCCTTGGCCACATGCTGTGCCCCTGTACCCCAGTATTCTCCCTGGTTGGGCTAAAGTGTTTGAAGACCACATCGCGTACCTGGAGGAAGATGTTCCGGGGTAGAAAATAATCAGATATTTTCTGCATCGTCTTCCTTATTTCTGCCCTTGTACTGTCCCCAGAACAGATGCTTGTAGGACTGAGTAGTAAACTGGACTGCTTTTCTCCTTTATTTTAAAGATACATAGGCTCTGCTGTTTAACACAGGCTACACAAACAGTCATTCTGTGCACAACAAAGTAATGTAGGATCCAGGAGTCCATGGGTAGCTACCTCAAAAGAAATACTCTTTAAACTAAAGCCCCAGGGCTCACACAAGCCACAGCTCCTGTCAGTGGGTGGGCAGATGAATCGGGGTCTTTCCCTTCATCCTGCTGCTCTTCAGCTCCATCTCCTGGAGCCACCCACTGCATGGGAAGAACCACCTTCCTACAACATGCACTGCCCTTACAGCAGAAACAGGTTAGCAGAGTCTCTAATTAATCAACGTTTCCTCAGGCAAAAGTGCGCTAGAATGTTTTATTGTGAAATAAAACTTTTAATTTGGAAATTTCAGTTCAGGGATCTATTTTAAGTACTTGCAACAGACATGTCTCTTCCGGAAGGATTTTTTTTTTTGACAGAAATTCTTTGTGATTAATACAACTTTTAAAAGGTTTAAAACAGCTCAGAGAGCTGTTATTTATACCCTTTTATACGCACTCCCGAAGTTTAAGGTAGCCACACCACCTTCCTGAAAATAACAAGAAATGGAATCGTATGTTCTGGAATTGTCACTTATGTCTCTTCTGTCATCCTCAGGGAGCTGCGCGAGTGGCACAGGAATTTCTTAACCAACATCTTGCTGGGATTACTCTTTGCCTGACTTCTGTCTGTGGCTGTATAGTGAGCTCACTGGTGCAGGGTCTGTCTGTCGTAGATGCTGGCTTATAGCTGAAGCAGGAACAGCAGCAGCCAAAGTGAGTGGTGGGGAAAACTAATATTTCTGGGTGCTGCCGCGCCAGACTAGGGCAGTTCCTGTAAAACTCTCATCATCTAGGAAGAAAGCTTACTTACTGGGATTTTTGTGTTGCACTGCCAAGCCATCTCTAATGCATGCCAGCTTTATCAAGGAGCCATTAGCATACCAAAAGAAAGGCAATGAACATCAGCGTGCTCTGTTGTACCGTGCCACCAGTTCCTAAACAACACCCGGGATTCCACCTTGCACTCAACCCTCCATGGTCCTTCTGATCAGGACCACTGCCTACAGCCCTATTCAAAACCCAAACTAGGGATAGCCTGCAGCCCACCCTGGTAAACTGCAGGGCCTGAGCATATTGACTTTTTGGAACACGTTGTAAGTTTTTTTGTCCCTATTTGGGACATCAGGGATGATGCTACTTTAGCAGCAGCTGTCATGTTGTCTGCTCCTTTTCTAGACATATTCCCCAGCGTGGGTGTCACTTTCACAGTCAAACGCCACTGGACACAGAGTTATGGTAGTGATTACTATGGAAAATAAGAAACACTAGGACAAATCATTTTGACTGAAGAGTCAGCAATGGAAAATGGCAGTCATCCTTTTATGCCATAGTGCCTCCCAGTTGAACCTGGGCTCTGCGAAATGGGGAAAGGAGTCCAGAATTGCATAGATCCATTATCCTCTATGGTTCAGGAGGACAAGCTCATTAGGAGCTATAGCTTCATTAGGCAGCAAGAGCTGCCCTGTTGTCAGGCTATGATCTATTTCTTATCTTGGATTGTGCCACGGATTTTCTCTCCCACATCCCAATCACAAATGACTACCACACCTCACTGCTTCTGGTGATGGAGGGTAGATCTTGCTTTAAGAATTATAAGCTAGAGTTTCAGTAACACCACAGCAATATCTGCTAAACGTTACTCAGTATTATCCATGTACAAGTATGCCCTTACTTCTCCTCTCTGGTATGGAAAGGGATCACTTGCCAAACGTCTACCATTATTAGCAGCTCCCATTACGGAGCTAATCGACGCTCAGTGATTACACACACTTGAGTACACAGTAACAACAAAAACACTGAACCACACCTTTGCAATATATATTTACCTTTGTATTTTAGAGATGCCCAAATTTACAATGCAAATCAAATAGTAAAATGAAACCACAAACACCAATTAAAAATATTATTTTAAAATGTGACTGTTTTGGGCATGCTGGAGGGTACAGGGAAAAAAGGCAGGGCACTACCTTATTCTGTTGGGATCCTTTTTCCTTTTAAGGTTTGTTTCTTGAAGGCAAAATAGACTAACATTTAATGTATCATTACAATGATACATAGTATTTACAAAGAATTGAAAGAGTCAGAAAACAATGAGATCTCAGAAAGTTCTATGTTATTTCTTAGGCTTCCAAAAGAAGTGCTCAGATATAATTGCTTAAAGTAGACTTCAAAAGATTTGATACACCAGCAGCTGCAGCAAATACATGGTTTTTTCTATTTTAATTATCCGTTTCTTCTAATAGGTTCTACAAGACCTAAAACTGAATAGAGATCAGAGGGGGAGCCAGTTTTTATGTTTTACCTATACTATTCTGAAAACAGGGTAATAATTATAGAAATGGCTGAGGCTTGCATGGTGGTTTGTTTGTAGAAGTGAAGTACTCCCCCAGTGTTTCTCTTCTCCAAGTTCAATTATTAACTCCACTTAAAACCCAATCCTTGTGTGTCTGTTGACAAAAATCTCTGCAACATAAAAGATTTAATAGCAATACTTGGCATAAAATATTTTGGCAAAATGAACCGAATATCACATCAAACACAGTTGAAAGGCAAACTTCCCAGCCAACAGAACAGTTTTATCAAACTCCAAATTCTGACGTTCTTTTATTGTGGCAAAATCAAAATTACTTCTATCTTATAGAATTTCTTTGGTCAAGGTGAAAGCATTTTAGACATTGTTATTTGTCTTCTTTGCAAGGATGTAGTACATATTCTATTATGGCAAGACTCTGCTTCCTTGCTCGAAACCGTAAAAATATATCGCTGTTCTGTTTCACAAAATTTAAAGCTGTTCTGGTGAATACACAATTTTCATTTGGAGTTTAAAAAATATTTTCACGCCTCATTTATTTAGAAGCTCTTTGCCTTGTCACTGGCTCTAGCTATTTTAAGCACTGCCTTTCTGGTTATCAAAGCCAACTTTCTTCCTTCTCCTTTACATTTTTAAAGATAAAAAAATTAAAAAGTAACCTTTCCACTGACATTATTCTCCTAACACGTACCAAATTGATTTGAAAACATCAGATTTGCCAAATTTCTCCTGCATGTTGAACTGGAGTCTAAATATGGCTCCTTTATTTATGTAAGCGGAGGCTTATTTATTCGAGAGAATTTTTTGGAGGATTTTCCTAATGAGTGTGGTGAGAGCAGCTAAAAAATTTGAATTAGTTTTTAATTTTTAATTTTTGGAACATCAATTTTCAGACAATTTTTGGACATATAATTAAACATGAAGTTAATTATCTGTTTACGAGGACTCTCTTAATGCATGGCTTTCACTGCAGAGAGGCTGTGCAGTCAGGCTGTAATCTGAGCCCAGCACCGACACTGCTGCCAGGCAGAACGGCTACTGCACGCACCACAGCCCCGCAGTGCGGGAGGGGGGCAATCCTAAGTGGACCTCCAGCAGAGGCAAGACCCAGCGGGCGAGAGCTCCAGGCCTCTTCATCGAGGCTCTTCCTTTCGTGTCCACCAAGATGACCAGAGCGATCCTGCACAAATGGCGAATCCCCTGACAGATGGGGAGGTTTTGGCCTTTGTTATGACAGGTGGAAGTCCAGTTAGAAATGCATCCCATAAACCGGAAATATCTTCTCAGCAAAAATTGCTGTTTTCACTCATTTTTAATTCTCAAAACCTGCAGCTTTTGTACTGGGCTATTACATGATTTCAGCAGATATTTGTAAAGTTCAAAGAAAAATCCCTTCAGAATTTGTTATGTTATGAAAATGAGATCAAAATGGTGATTTTCCTGTTTTATAATTATATTTAAGATCGTTCAAAAGCTGGCTGAGGTTTAGAGCCTCACATTTCTCCTGATTATTTACATCACGCTAAAACTTCAAGGCACTGTTATGCCTGACCCCTCCCTGCACTGAGCACAGTGTAGTGTCCCAAAGAGCTGTGATCAAATGCTCTGATCCTGCAGACGTTTACAACATGCTTGACTGTAAGGGGGTGAACAGTCCCCACTGAAGTAAAGCAACACAAAATTAAGTCAGAGGTAATGGAAATTTTTAAGACTCCATGAATCCTACAGTGAGCCCTGCACAGACTCAGAGGCTTGTCTTTTTGGAGTTAATTGAACGAAGTCTAGATCTTTTTTTAGCTGAACCATCACCACAGAGGTAACAAATTCCACAGGTAAACACATCTACACCACCTGAGCACCAAAAGCATTGCACGCTGCCCCTGAAGTGATACCTGTTGACACCCACCTTGTCAACAACAAGCTGCAACTACATCTGTTTATTGCTCCCCTCATTTCACACGCATTTCAAACCTATGCTTCGTGTCATCCCAGTGACTACAGGCAAAAGTATCAGGTGATTCCTAACCAATTTCCTTTGTGCACGCAGGAACAGATCATCTCTCTCAGCCAGAGGGTGTCATGTACACATCCTTTGTTTTGGTACATTGCAACACAATCCACATCATTTTGTAGCTTAAGTTATTCCTAATTAGTACATACTCTAATGAAAATAAAAGGAAACTCCAAATAAAGTTATGACTATGCAGTTAAACTTAGAAGAGGGCAAATGCTTAATCCTGTGCAGATACATTGGTGTAAATGTGAAGTTGACTGCTGACATGGATAGAATATCTCCAAGTTTACACTGGCAGAAAAAAAGACAATCTAGCTAACAGTTCCTAAAATTACTAAGTGAAATAATAGCTCTCGAATAACATATTTGTAACAAAGATAAAAATATTAGCACGTTGCCAATCTCCAGCCAAATCAGGCAGGATTACACTGCAGTTAGAAGTGATACTCTGATGAAAATATAGACATGCGTTTGCTTTAAGTGAGAAAGAATTATTTCTCAAGTATCACACATTCTTTTCTCCATTAGAAGTATCCACGTATTTTCAGTACCTGCACTGGCCTATACAATGTGACATTTATTTTTTGTACAGATGTGAAAAACTGGGATGATAGCATTGGTTCTGAAACTGTTGCCTACCAGATGTGTCCTATTCCACTAAAAAGGATTCAGTTTCTATTTGAGTTTGGTTTTAGGATAACTCTTCTTTAATTTTATTTTTCATGTTAAGTTGCAAACTTGCACTAATAAGAGTTAGTATTTTCACAAGAGCTGGAATATTCTGCCCTTTAGTTATCATAAAATCCTGTGTTCTGAACATGTCTTCAGACAGTTATGTGAATTATTTGTTAGCTGTTAGGTGGATTTATGCTTTTCATCTTAGCCTGAACTTCTCTCATGAGCATTCAGATAAATTATTTTGAACGCGTTCAGCAGCTAAGCATTCAATTGTTTTATGTTAGTATTACAAGATATCAAGATTACAAGATATATTCATGCATCACAAATGACTGTGCTATAGTTTACTTAATATTTTGCATTATTATATAAAAATGAGTCTTTACACCAATGCATTAGTTCCTTTTTCCCCCTGGCGTTTAAGATTGTACTGAAGTCCCGTTGATGCCATAATTGAGGTTAAGCATGTGCATAAGAGCTGTTTGAGATGGGCCCCTATTCCCCAACGTGCTGTTTGTCTCTGGTAGATGATGGAAGATTGCTTTACTCTTTGCTCATTAATATAAATACATTTTACCCTCTCTTTGCACTAGCTATATGCCACAAAATCATTTTTATGATTATGTTATTTATAGTCATGCACAGTTCAGGAATATTCCATATACCTATACGTGGAATTACACCTGAAAATGCAGTAATTCACACTTCAAATACTATTTTGGGGGAAATACGGATTTCTAACTTTAAAGTGTATTTCAGTGCACCCAACAGGGGTAAATTAAGATTAAGCACTGAACTTTAACTCTGTGTTTCCTGGCTTTGAACTTCATTGTGCCACCTTAATATTGGGTTAACATAGTACGTACATAGAATATTTGTTACAAGGTTTGTGAATAAGTGATTCTCATCTCCTTTGTAAGGAAAATTGACTCCATTACAGGAGAGAAGAGACATCACACTAACTGATTACATGAAGTCATAATCCTCCATTGAGACATCACACAATGACATTGTTAACATTAGTATGCAATATTTATTATAAATAAAAGAGACTATTGAGGCTTTCCACCCATAAGCAGCTCTGTGTGGATGACTTCACTGTAGGAACACAGTGGAGTTATAATGAGGATAAAAGATTTATTTATACCTAAATATGTTCTCATTAGTAATTCTGCACTAGCCTGTAGCAGATACAATTGGAGGACCAGTAGGGTTTTGTGATTTTTTTTTTTTAATTACTATTTATTGTTTGCACTTTAATTATGAACATTTAGTAAAAAAAAAAGAATAAGAAATTAGTTAATGAGTTTATTGTACTGTGTATTATTAATTCTCATGACTGAAGAATTATTCCATTTTTATGGGATACAGTAACATCCCATCACTCCGTAACACGGAGATCCAGTGGGCCATTAGCTCAGACCTTGGCAAAAAGGGGAATCATTTTTGAAGAGGTCCTTCCTGCACATGTAACATAGTCATGAAGCATCATAGTGTCATGTAAGACTTCTTACTGACCTGCCTT
>NW_008825430.1:3586574-3607254 GCF_000699105.1 Pygoscelis adeliae
TTCCCAAATACCATTTTTTTGTATTTCTCTTAACACTACAGTTAAGGACTAACCCACATTGCATGGAAGGCACCCAAACAACTGCCTGCAGTCCCTTCCAAGATCTCTCATTGACTCTGTGCTGTCATCTCACAGGCTGTTTGAAGGAAATTCAACTCAGCTTAACACCAAATCCTCTGTACTACCTCACTTTGTCTTACTACCGTAAATATCTCCCTCCTCTCTGGGGCCCAGGTTACTTTCAGACTATTGTTTCACATTCGCCTTTGTCAGGTGAAACCTAACAAAAATAAGGCAGTGGTTCAAAGTATATGTCCACACTTCACATTTGACTACCATTGTTTTTGTTCAAAACTCAATCTTCCTTTTTGGCTAGCCTAATTTGTCATCTTTAATTTGTTTTCAGTGTTCTTAAACAGTTCTGTTGGTAAAACCTCTAACATGTTTGGGGATATTTCACTACTAACGGAATTATGGTAGAAGAAGAGTAAGTATGTGTATATATTACATAGAGAATATTCCCTGTGTAACAAGAACCCACCCCATAACCGCTACTTAACAGAATCACCAGGAAAAAAAAATGCTAAAGTAATGCATAATTTTTTATCTTAGAAGAATGAAGTTCATCAGGTATTCATTTCTCATCTTGGGAATTACATTGACATGGTTCATCTCTTTCTAAAACTGCATTTAAGTTGATTACATGTAAACTGACTGATAAGAAAATCTTATTCATATTGAAAAACAAATCATTTAATTTAGAACCACTCAGCTCAGCAGAGAAAGTCCTTACCAACAATTACTGAGAGATCTGAAGAATTCTACTCCACGTCCAAATGTGGATGAAAACACATTTACTTTTCCTGTTAATTTGAGCTGTTCATTTTCAGCAGTAAAATCTCAAACTTCTTTTATTGAAAAATAAGGCCAACCCCTTGAAAAATACTCTTTTCTGTGGTCTTAGCAGTCCTATGGTCTTAGTCTTCCTCTTTTATTCAGTCTTTGTTCATATAACATTTTATTTATTCTGCTGAAAGCAGGATTTAAAAAAAAAGCTTTAATTTGAAAAGCCATTTACAATTTTGAGAAACAAGACAATATTTCCAGCTAGATCTGCTTAAAGGAACCAGCTGTAAAAAATTAACACAGCTGACATAAGTTACTTTCATTTCCTATGCTCTTTCTGTCACCATACTTATAAACTCACACAGTCCATTTTAAAAGGTAAGAAGACAAGAGCAAGTAAGTTCTTGTTACTATAGAATGGAACAGAAAATACAGAGATTGTATGAGCTTAATATAATAGAAACAACATGCTGTTTAGATCCTACTACCCTGGTATTTTTTGCCTCAGCCTGTGATGAAGTGCTTGAGGGGAACAGAAAGATGAGCTTCATAATTTAGGTGAAATTCTTCCCATTTTAAAAAATTTGTTTGTGTATATGTAACCTTATAAAAGTACACAGTATAGATTTTCAGACTATTCATTTGGGATTCAGATTATGAGCTTTAGCACATTAAGTGACAAATTTTTAAAAAAGTATTTCCAAGTTTATAATTTCAATTGCTTTGTGCTAATGATGCACAATACCACCGGGCTTGGAAGGTATTCCCTACTACCTCTCCTGTCAAGCCAGCTCTTAACTCTAACTCCCCAGGGGTCCGGCCCAAGTCCCATTAAAACCAGTGGAAACGTTCCCACTGACTTCAGCAGAAGCAGGATCAATACAGATCTTAAATTCAGTTATTGGACAAATATTATTTTCTTCTGATTCATGCATTTGCCAGGCATAAAAATAACCCAGTTTTGTTTCTTTAAGGGGTTTTTCACATTAATCTAGGTGGCTGGTGCATTTGCAATCTGACAAAACAGGTACCTCTTTTTGCAGAGAGTGTATATGTTTCCCTATCTATCTCAAAAAAAGTCTCACAAAGCTATTCAGAACTCAGTACACGTTCCTTCCTCTTCACAACTCATTTTCCTTTTTTTTTTTGTGACAACCTAGGCAATAATTCACAGCTCACTGGGTCTCCTAAATAACCCCCTTTATATTTACATGGTAGGCATTCCCCCATTACCCAGCAGGATCCAGCTGTATTGGCAGGCAGTCATTAGGCATTCTTAAGACTTTGGAGGTTTAACATACCCTTCTCTAGTTAGTGTCTTTGAAAACACCCTGTATGGTTACCATCTCAGCAAATATACAGCAAATCTCGACATTTTAACAATAACATAAACTGTGTCATTTTCTAATTTTGAAGTGGTTCCTTCTTTGGGTCCCATCCAGACTCCCACATGAAGCCTTTAAAGCTCAGAAGCATTTCACCCAATGGAGGATTGTTCCTTCTTTCTTTTGCTAGAAATTAAACGAGCTACTTGAGTCTCTTTGCTAAAGCTTTCGTAAGTGTATACTTGCTTGGCATTATATATTGCCATTACGTTAACCCAGCATCACTAAGAATTCTGGGGGAAATGAAAATGATGCAAAAATCACACCCTCTATTGATGAATGGAGAAAAGTCCTTTTAGGAAACAGATGAACTAGAATAAAGGTAGTAAAACATGTTATGAGAAAGATGCCCAAGTCTAACTCTCACAGAAGTGAGATTTTTCACTGGAAGGCCATCTTTCACCAGAAAGACACGATCTGAGCACAAAAGGAGAGCCAAACTTCCAGGGCTTACAGTCTTGCTCTGACTGAGGAAGCTCCCATGACTGACTTCCTCCACTGCCTACGGAAAGTCATTAAAGACGCTGCTCCACAGCCTGCCTTGACACTGACATCTCTCGTGCAAACAGGACCTACTGGGTCACTTATGCCTTCCCTTTCCTAACATAGGCACCACAGGAATAATAACACCTCTTCCAATCCTTTAGTAAGTGCCAGGTTATATTATGGAGGCTTCGAGGAATATAAAAGAACAAAACATAGAAGTTGATTCGTATTAGCATTACTGATGCTTGGTACTGGTGATTCTACTTGTTCTGAAGAAACCTCCAAACAAACCTGGAGTGACAGATTGCCAATCACACCCAGAGCAGTTTGCATCCTATGAGCCTTGAATTGACACAAACGTTCAAAACTGGATTTATTTACTGTGTGGATAAATATTTCAAATTAATATATCAGAAGTGCTTACATCAGCAAAAAAACCTCAAGGAAAGTGATTTATTTTGTTGTGAAGAAAAAAAAATAATACAACCATCTTTTCATTTACAATTGCACTATTCTCTTTTTAATATTATCTGAAAGTTTAACTGGGGTATCTGTTTCTTTGATGAGAACCAGAGCCTTCACGATACAATGCCTCATATGTGTCACACACAATGTTATTAGATATGTCCAGATTTAAGGAGCGAATTCCGGGTAATTCTTAAAATAAGAGCCATTCACACTGATCCAGAAGTCATGACAAAATATGAAAAGTATGTGGTGATAGTTAATCTGCAAAGTCATTGCTCATGTTAGCAAAATTAGTAAAAGCATTTTGAAATCTTTAAGACCAATAAGCACTTGAGTCTATATTTCCCATGCTTACAAAGTTCAATTAACATGCTGACAGCACCAAACAATTCACCACCACAGTTGTAATGAAAAGAAGGGGCCCAAAAACCCCACAAATTGTTTGGGGTTTTCTCAAAATCAAAGCGAGTAATTCTTAGTTTTTTTTTTTCCTTATGGCATCCTGTAGCTTCTGAAGACTTTTCTTTCACTTTTAAAATTTCTGGAGAACACAATATCCCTCTATCACTTGAAATACTTTGATAATGTTTCTTTTAAGCTGATTATTTGTTTAAAGTTCAGGCTAATAAAAGTAACATCCTATTAAAAGAAAGCCTGGGTGCAGAGCAGTATTTTTGGATGCTAATTGCTCACGTTACTAGCCATCCATGAAACATATGCTGAAAAAACTCAAAAGTGTTCAGAAATGCCTCTCTAAGTCATAAATCTTTTACAGGTACAATTATGTGAGAGCAGGAATAGGAAAAGCACATTCAACATCTGGAGTCAGATGAGTTTACTGAAGTAAAATTGCAAAATTAAATTTAGATGAACTTAATTAAAAAAGGGGATCCGATTTAATATGGACATTCATCAACTTCTCATTGAAAACTTTTCTGCCTCAGGAAAATATAATGAAGTATGAACACAAAAACCATATAAAGGCTGAAATGAAGTGTGAAGGGATGGTCATATAAAGAAATGCGGTAAGAAGGAACGATCACTTTTTTCCTCATTTTAACACACATGTACATATACACACACTTTTCCTTTAATTATACAGAATATTGAACTATTTTTTGACTCCGTAACAGTGGAACAAGTGAACTGGTCATCTGTATACCCTGAAGGTCATTAATCCTTCTGAGGCATATGTTACATCTTTACTGATAACATGAATACGGAACTTTCTCTCTGTACGTATTTACAGTTGGTCAAATTTTTCTCTTAGATCCTAAAGAACTTTATCTAAAACCAGTTATATTTCTTAGGGCTTAAATGTTTATTACCAGAGTTGCTCCCGCTGAAGCAAATGGGAGTTTTGTCACAGGGCTGGACCTTGGATGACTTATAACGGATTTTTCATTTGCCTTAGTTAAGACACAACAGATGAGGCTCTCTTGCTTTCCTTCATTAGGTCATTAGTGTCTTCTGTTTCCAGGGGAAAAAGATCGAGTAGTTCAGTACTAGTCACTTCTAGCTTCCATGAATTCTGTCTGTCAGAACAGCACTGACTTTCAGCTTCCCAACTTAGAGTGCATACAGAATTTAGTAGTGTCAAGCAACAATTTGAAGAGTTTAGAATAGTGTTATTAGGATCATATTATTTCCTTACAAAACTGTCTTGATAATTTGTTGTTCTGCACCTTGGTTATGTGATCAAGTAACATGATATGAATGCTGTATTCTTTTGTTTCTAATAAAGAGCATTACTAGTACAGTATGCTCTGAGGGAGATACTGTCCTTTATTAGGAATACATTCCAACATTATAAAAGTTACCCAGCAATAATGAAATGTAATCTGTCTTGAGGATTCATGACAACACATTATTAAGCTCATTTTTGTATGAAAAGAGCATGATTGGATAGGAATGCTACTGTTGTTGACTACATCTTTAAACTGAAGCGGAGATTTTGTTGAACTACTTGGTTAACGACAATAAATTGCTAGAGGAATGCTGAATACAGGTTTTGCTTCCATGTCAGAAGAGTTCTAGGTTTTGCGGTGTAATCTAATTAAAAAAAATATATACTTCAATAGCCTGGAATTGGCAGGACTTGGAAGTGGTGGTACTTGACATCTGTATCAGAGTCATCTAAAGCCAGCATGAGCGCGAGCATGACTGGACAGGGTGAGGTCAAAGGGCTGTCTATATCCTGCCTCTAACAGCAGCCATTGGTCGATGCTAAGTGGAGGAGTATAGCACACAAGTGGTATGCCTCCCCTGGCCTCCTACTTCCCCAGGTCCCAAAATACTTAATGTGGTATGTGGCACAATGGTGAGAATAATTTTGACCAAAATATCACCACAGACAATATTATAATCTAAAAATTAGATCTTTCTTCCCCAAAAAGCTGAACACTTGCACACCAACATGTTAAAGAACTACTTAGTTAGTAGTTAAAGAACTACTCCACACTACCCAACTACAGTTTTCTAGAAAACATATTCCAAATTGATGCAAAAGTATGGCGGGACTCAGCTGTCCCCTCTTCCTTTTCTCTTTTACTAAAGCTGAGAATTTATCTCTGCAGCAGAAATTCTGAGCTTCAAGATGCAGATAGATTACATCCCTTCACAAGGTCTCCACAGCAGTATTTGCTCAAACCTTGAGTCAGATTCTCAATCAGAGTAGTTACAACAAAGACAGCATTAGAGGGAAAAATAATTTGTAATTATACAACTTATTGCTCAGTTTTCAGCCAGAGGAGACTACTGAATTTCCTTTTTGTGCATTTTACTTTCTCTTTGGAGCCCGCCCACCATCCTTCTGTAAATGGTTACATTCTTCAAAATGCACAATATCAAACCTTCCGAGAGCAGTTACATTAGGAAAGAGGACAATAAAAACAGCCTTTCTGATTTTAGTCTGATGAAAATTGCTCAGAACTTGCGTCCTGAGCTCAATCTCTTGCAGATCAATATATGTTTTTATATCTCTCTATCCTTGCATTGGTCAAGGGGAAATACTTCATTTTTCACACAGATTCAGTTTCAGTGTAACGTAAGAGAAAATAGTAATATTCTAATGTGGTTTACTATGGCATCTTTAGATCTTACCACTCAGACCGAATGTGAAGATCCTTAAATTGCTGGCATCAGTGCTCCTGTAGAGCCTGGCACGAATTCAGATGGGTGATCCTGCCAAAAGTCAGAGGAAAATATTCATCAGACAGATGATTATTTTTAATCACACTTTCCCAGTACCCATGGAAGCCTTACTTTATAAATGCCTACCACAGGTTTAATGATAAGACCACTAAAATAGATCTGAATGCAACACACCAGCACGTCGACTTTGCGAGTGACTGCAAACCTGAATATTGATTCCCACAGGGTCCTTTCTATAGAGAAACTGTCCTTTTAGGAAAGCAATGCAATGGATTTTACCAGGAAAAATAACAGTGTATTGCACGATTAGTTTTAATAAACTGCATTAGAAAGATGCCTCATGGAGAAAACCAACCAAACAAGAAGGTACACAATTGGCTAACCCCAAATTAATGAAGCATACACTCATATACAGTTCATTTTCATTTCAGATCAAAGAGGTTTTGAAGTTCAAACAAATTTGCCTCCTAATAGTTTTAGTACAGGATTATCTCTCTTAACATCTGACAAATAACATTCAGAGTTGGCATTTAACAGCTTATTTGTATTGCAGCACTTCAGGGACAAGCAAACTTGTAATTTCTACCATATGTGGAATGTTTCTTTCATTAAAGTATTGAAATTTCTAAACAAAAAAACATGACTGAGAAAAACTCCAGCAAAAGGATTATTTTATGAAATACTTGTATAACATATAATTATTTTTGCTATTTATTTTTAATTAATGCATATTATACTGTAAATACAAATATGTACATGTATACATTTGTTTCATTAAGCTTTACATAGTTATTTTAAAAATTATTCAAATTACTTCTGTTTAGGAGAACATTAACACTATCTTGAAGTGAAAGCAAAGAAGAAATGGAATTTATGACAAGAAATACATGGGCAGGTGGAGCAGCGTTCTTGGGTCAGACCAGTTTTATAAACTCGTAGCACTCAAATCCAAGTTGCCTCTATTCAGTAACAGAGCAAATTCAAAACAGGATAAAACTGTAAGGAGCTAACATCAAGCCCTAGATGAATATAGAGGGTCTCCACGTCTCTCCTTTCCTCTTTTACTCAAGCTCCCAATGAAAATATTACCATTTTCACTATATAACAACAAATTCCTTAGAGTGAAATTTTTCAAAGACATGTAAGAGAACCGGGTGTCTAATTCCCTCAGGCAGTTTTGGAAAGTGCACGATTAATATACTATATAGCTCCTTACACATCAAACAATTTCCCAGTGCACTTCATATTAATCTTTAATCGAGACACTTTAATCTTCAAATCTTCATACAATAATCTTCAATGAAAGGTTCTTTCTGGAAGTTTACAGTATATTTAACACAATTTAAAAACTACTAGTGCATTGCCCTAGCTTTTAATACCCAGAAAATGTTTTATAAATTAGATCAACTACAACCTGGCCAAGGTTTCTGTATTTTTTAATATCTTTGGAGGGAGATTACAACAAGGGTGCTGGAGGGAATGACTTAGCTGGTTAAGCATCAGTTCGCAATACTTTAAATCACCCCAGAACCATAGCTGCAGATCCCAGAGTTGATTCAGTGTTTCACTTTTTCCAAGGTAAGGACTAGCATCCCCGCGTACATTACTGGGGAAAACAGCATAGCTTACAGTGTATACTACTCTGGTTTGGCAGCTCTCTGTGTGCACATCTGGCCATGGACATAGTTTCCATATCTGTGTTTTTGCCAAAAATATTAAGTGTTAGAACAGTGTGCCAGGCCCATTCTGCAGGGATATAGCCATGACTTCAACTCCTCCTGGCCTTTACTGTTCCTTTCAGTGCTGTTTACTCTACCATAGCACCTCTGAGTTCTACTCATGGACCAGGACTTCACAGTATTAGCCCTACGTAAATGCACAGTGGAAAAAACTTCTAAGAATTTATACAGTGGATTGAGGACAAGAGGCAATAGGTCAGCATGAAGTAAGAGGAAAAAAAGACGACAATAGTCATTATGACAAGCAGGTTTTTTTTCTAGGCAGCCTGGAAAAAGCACATTTTGAGGACAGATTTGAAGAACCAGTTTTGCAGAAGCGTCTGAAGAGTTTTGATAGGAGAAAGCACGAAGGTGCTGGCTTGAAAGCGAGAGTTGAGGAGGAAATGGACATCAAGACTCAAACAGAAGTTGAAGCTGCTGTTTTCATACTGACTAAGAGATGACACACAGTAGAGAAAGGAAAAATAAGCTGCCCAAAAGAGAAAAGGGAGAGTCACATATCACCTGAGTGTTATGGTCAGAAAGCAATATGGCCAAAAAACCAGAAAATGCGTTTTCTAACAGCATTATTTGAGTTGGCTAAGATTATGTTTGTCAAGATTTGAGAAAATAAATTTACAGTGCAAGGAATCTAAGAGCCAATATGGATGGCCAGGAAAGACCACATGTCAGACTTTATACGCCAGCTGGATTTGAGGTGGCAAAGAGGAATCTCAGTTGAAGACAATGCTCAGGTAGTGAGTGTGGGTGACAGATGACGTGATAGGTTGTTAATAGACATCATGAGAAAGAGTAACTGAGAGGGCTTCTGCAGAAGGAGTAAGGACCAGTGTTTTAGTGATGTTGGTTGGAGATACCACTTCAATATTCACACAGAAATGGATTTTAGTTTGGGTAGGAAGAGGCAGACTTGAAGTACAGAGGTCCACATAGCTCCTAATCAGCCTCATTAATATGGTAGCTAAATTTGTGCTTTCATCGAGATGCCTCATGGATAAACTAGGAAGGAAGTAAAAACCTGACTTTCCTGTAAACCTGCAACTGGAGACTTGATAAAGCAGATTCACCAAAGAGCACACGGAGGAAAGCCTAGTGTCATGGAACCCAAAAAAGGAAAGGATTACACTAAGATTATCAAAGTTAAATACATACTGAAACACCTGATCTGTTCACATGGTCAAAGGTGGAGTACCAATTCTCTGATTGGACTGGAGAAAGTTATTACAGACTGGCTTGAGCAGTTCCTGTTGACTACAAAGAGTGGGAATTAGATGACAGTGACCGTAGTGTGCTCCGTGCATTTAGGGATGAGAGCTTATTAGAAGGGCAGGTGGGGTAAACACTGGGACATTTTGAAGAAGTGAAAGACTAAGGCAAGCTTGAATTGTGCGAGAAAAGAGGAAGAAGAGAGTGACAGATTGGAGGAAAAAAGGGATAAGATGGGGCCACTGCATAAAGTGGATAAGCAGAGAAGGACAGCAGTCGGAAAAGTTTATAACTTGTGACAGGATAGAGGACTGTTTCAGGAACAGAGCAAAGAGTGAAAGGAGGAGTCATGAAGATGGTGGTCATATATTTATCAGCTTTCACTGGGAAGAAATTGTCAAGATCCTTCTCAGAGAAAGAAATTGTGGTGGGAAAAGAGGCTTTCAGGAATGAGTCAAAGGTGGTGAAGAGGAGATTAGGACTGTGGGTGAAGATTTAAATTACAGTAGCTAGGCTACTATAGAAAGAACTGAGAGGCGGGGGGGGGGGAAAGAATGACTGTGCCATGGAGGAAGTCAGCTTGGCCACTGGATTTCTGCCAGAAATGCCTTGTTGCACAAAGCAACAAGCAGAGAAAGTATCTATAAGAACGGTGGCCTTGACGGCTTTGGAGAGATTCAGAGGGCAGATGCTGAACTCAATCAATTCAGGAACACTGCTTGCTTTTGTGCAAGGAGACCAAGGGAGGAGAGACAATAAAGAAGTCGCTGGGCATTTTCCACCCTTGCTAGACCAAGTCTTAAGAGGGTCTTTATTTAAAACTCTCGTGGTGTCTGTCACAGATGAATGGAACTTGACATGTGGATGAGTTTAATTTACCGTGGAGCTGCAGCACTTAAAAAATGATTGTGGATCCATAAAAGGTCTCTGAATACCTAGTTTACATTCAGACATGACACCTGAACTGGCTAAAAGATATAGGCATATTTGTCCCACTATGCTTTTTACCTCAGAAAAATCCTATCATTTGTACTTTGAGGAAAAAACATACAAAATATTTCATATTCATGGAACATATTTCAGTGTGAGGACATGAACATTTGATGATTTGGGTTGAAATTTCCATTTTCTTCACAGTAAAGTCCGTTCTAGGGATAGAAAGATGCATGCTAGCAATCCTATCACGTTTCTGGTAATGCAGAAGGATTTCAGCACATATAGTTTTGAGCAAAAGCAGTGGCAAGCCCCTCAAAGCATTGGCAGACAAATGGCTGATACAATGACTGAGAAAGCTAATGTTATGATTTACACAAGGCAAATTTATAGTCCTGGGAAGCAAGGAAGAGCTTGGGGATAATATGAGCACTTATGGTCCAGAAAGCTTAGTGAAAGTAAACTATTGTAAGACACTGAAAATGGATTTTTTTTGGATGAAGATATTTTCTTGTTAGTGATTCAGATGAAATTTAACACTGTTTTGGCAAAGTCAGGAGTTGAGACTAAAGGAGTGAGAACGAGGAAAAAAGTCAAAATTCTAAGTCAAAAAGCTTTAAGAGAGATATTCTCAAGTGCCATCCAAATGTGCATTCAGAGGGGAACAATTAGTTGAGAGGACAGAATTGATGATTCCCTAAAGATGAAATTTATAATGCAGGTCACAAGGGTCTGTGATGGCACCCATGACTTCAGCTTGCTAAGTAGTATGTCACGGATGGTATCAAGCACAACAAAGAGAAAGACCTTAGCAAGAGAGGCATTAATCTTGACCAAACATTGACAAACATCTTCAAAAATTTAAAGATGAGAAATAGTAACAAATGGTTGAACTGATAATGCCCTAAAATTCGCTATGAACCCAATGCTTAATTTTACATCTTATTGTAGTCAACTTGTCTGAATGGGTTACGATAAAATACTCATTCATTTACAAATCCATTAGATTAGTCTGTGTAAAATATTTGTGACACACAACAGAAGAAATCCAGTAGCACCAAATATAACATTTTACAATGGGATTTCTCACCGTTTTTGCTCTCCTTCATGAATCTACTCTTCATCTATTTCCATGTAAATGCATTGAATTTAACAGAATTTTCCAAAATAATTTTTTATTTCTTTAGATGTATACACGTACATTAAACAGCTGCATCTACCTATCCACCTTGAATACAAATTGATGCCCATGCTTCACTAAGAAGGAATGCAGCTCAGTGTAGCAATACCTGCTAGTACATCTAACAGTGGAGCAAAACACTGGAAAATTACCACTGGTGTTATTTCCTAGAAATAATGTAAATCCAATGTCAAATTGGTTATATAACTCAGATATCACAAGGTTTCATACAGCTTTCATAGAAAAGCTGCATTTTAAAGTTTTATGGGGGGAGGAGAGGAGGTGTGAGGAGATGTGAGTTCTGTTTAACACTAAACTGCTCTTAATGCTGTGAAATACGTGCAAGCAAGGTTAATTGAAAACCTGAAGTAATATAAAAATAAGTTCAGCCTTTAACAGGAATACATATGGTGTATAAAGCTCCATTGAGCCCAGGTGGATAAGTGAACATTTTCAATGCACATTAGTTGAAGAAATGAAGAAGTAGAAGCAGATAATAGGTATTACTGAACTGGAATATTCTGAAGGCTTGGAAGAGAGATAGGAAACCACTACCATGGAAACATTTTATAAATTACTTTCTCTTCCCACCCACAGAGTAGTAAGTCCCCCATTTCCCTTTAGACAAAGCTTTTTATTGGCTATATTTATCATCCCTCTAGGGAAAAAGGGGTGGTTTTCAGAGACAGACTTTAAACAAGAACATCTGGACTCCCCTGTAAAGTCACATCAGTAAGGTATTGCATTTCACATACCAGCTCTTCTTTGCCTCAGCATCCCTACACCCTGCCACAGCAGGAGAGGAGCCTAGGACCACAGACCAGAGGAACGCGCAGGCCTGCCTCCGTCCTCCAAGGATGCTTTTCTTTCCTTGGGCGTGCTTTTATTAGGCTGGAGTTATTAATGATCCCTGAGAAACTGCAGGAATCACAGTCTAAATATTCATTACAACACACCTGTAAACATCCTATGCACTTGTGTCCCACATTATTCTTAAAACCCATGTAAATAAACATCTCTCTCTCTCTCAAGAGATCTATAAATAAGTGGATGTTTATTCATTGCCACCTCAAATGATTGCAGCATTTGGTTCATCTACTACAGATGCATGTGGTACAATGCCCAAGTTCTCTGCTATGCTGTCTCTGTCAGCATGAAGCAGCTAGTACCCCAGGCCAGATACAGCTGAACCTATTTGAAGCTGTATTCTTTTCCATTCAAGTATTAGTAGTCTCTTCCACAACGTAACCATCCCCAGTTCTCCAAGAATTAGGCCCTTCCAAAATAATACAGCTTGTTTAGCTGTCATCTCTACCTAGCCTCTATTCCAAAAGGATGCAAAGTTCAGACCTTCTGACTACCAAATATAGTAATTTAATGCGACGCACAGGCCAATCAGTCAGGATCCTGGAAGTACGCTAAAATATCAAGGCAGAGAAACCTCTTTACAAAAGAAAACTCCTGAAAAGGTGTTTTGTGACATGAAAATCAGCGACCCTAACTTTGGAGAGGTGGGCCCCTATATGCTCAAAAAAAAGAGTTTAGAGAGTTAATCACGAAGAGTATGCTGATTACAAAAAGCATGGAAAACCCAATAATAATGACATGACACTTTTATGAATGGCTATTACTTGCTTATTTTGGAAGAGTGATATGCTATAATTATCATTTAGAAAAATAGCTAATTGAACAGCTTTTCTTTTATCACCTCTGTATCAAAATATCCTTAGCATTTTATAGCAATATTATGCTTTCCTATGCTTGAGACTAACAGGCAATAACAACTCCCGCACCCTGTATTTCAAGACCCTGCCTTAAGCACAATAATATATTAAAGTTTGAATGCTCAGGAGTATGTATGTGAAAACTAATGCTTGTATTTCATTAGCTGCACCACAACCAACTTAACTACATGTCTAGAACATACTCATTTAAATGCAACTGTATGTGTGACAGTTTTGGAAACTCTGGCTTAAATTAACAGTGTGTTTGTCGTACTTCCATTTTTCTTGCCACTGATTTACAAAGGACTATCATAAACCTTTGATTTCATTGTTTAATAGCAGTACGTTAGCAGGATCTGAAATATTTATGCAGGCAAGGATGCAGCACCTTCCAAAACCCATTTTGTGAGCTGGAATACTTCTGAATTAAAGCCATTTCTTCCTCTTTCCAAGACAGTCAGATCACATAACTAGATGATAATAACCACATTCAAATTATAACTCAGAAGTTATTAGGTTAAGAGCTAGAGTAGAAACGCCCACAATCAAAGCAAAGCATTTAAACGTATTTTTATCTAGCGATTGGCTACAAAAGGATGTACTAGCAGCTACAAAACTTGGTGTTACAGACCTAACTGTCTGTAGCCCATGTTTGAGGCAGTCTTTTCCTTTTGTAAGACATGAGCTCGAATCAATGAAGTCAACGGAGAAGGGTAGTTGCTCCAACAAGAATATGCTTGCATCTCTACTTCCCTCCCGCAGAAACTCTCTGTCCCGTAGCCTCAGCATGGCAGTTCTTTGCTGTAGGTCCCATTTTTCTTCCAAATCTATCTTTCCAAACCTGGCTCTAGGCAGACAGACTTTTCTTTTTGGCACAGAGACATATTGGTGTCAATGAGTATTTAGGGCATCACTTTCATTCTTAATAAAATTAAAACTCTACAGCTTGAAAGTGAAACAGTATGTCAACAAACACTTATTTTTCATCTTCTGTCTGCATACTTCGTTATTTCAAAGGCATATTTAGGTACTTCCTCCATTTCAGAAGATTCCCTTTGAAAATGCATTTGAATGAATGTTACCCTTTTCTATGGAGATTTGGGCTAAACATTTTTGTTACAGCAATTTTGTTTAGCATGGTAATGCAATCAGTATCCCAGGAGGCTCATCTTTCACAGGATGCCTGCGTGCAGTTCTACTGGCAAAGTTATATTATGGCAGTCTTCACAGATAACAAAGTACAGAAACTGTAATGCATAAAGCAGCACAATCATCTGTCAGAGGCTGTCAAAAAACTCCCTAAAAAAACCCCCAGACCGCCCCTCTCCCCCCCCAGTTTTCCATATAAATATTCATTGCAACCACCATGCTATGACAGAGCTTCATTTCAGGAACCAGTGGGCATAAGCTGTATTGCTCATTCACTTAAAACAAATAGTTAGGAGATTCCACGAGCAATTTCTATTTCCTGGACAAAGCAAAGAGCATTACCGTTTTTCAGAGGAAAGGTGAAACAGTAGTGATCAAGCTGTGAACTGAATAAATATAAAGTCTATGATGTGATTTACTATTCTTACTGCAGCCAGCTAGCAACAAAGTCACTCTCTTTCGCTGAGGCAGTGATTAGTGAGTGCAGTTGACCTGTGATACCTACTGCTTTTAATACAATGGTTTGCACATTACCTTAAAGGCTGAACTTGCGGAACAATATATTTATTTCTTCTGATACCTTTCCAGTTTTTTCAAAGGTCTCTATTTTTACAAAGAGCTTAAGTAAAGGACTATGTATAATTAAAAAGTAACTGAAAATAATTACCAGCAAAATCATAATATGGGTCGCATGTGCATGTGTTTTAGTACCATGAGTCTAAGTAAGGGAGTCTTGCTAAAATGGACTTGTAAACATTTTTTTCAGATTTTTTTTTTATATCCTTGAAATAATTGGGATATTAGACACCTATTCATTTTAATAGCCAGGCATTCATTTCCATTCTGCAGCTTTCACACAAAGCTCCCTTGTAGTGTCCCATGTGTGACAGGTGCCTTGTGAGCACCATTAAAGGCAACATCTCTTAAATTAACCTCCTAAAGAACAGACAAAAAAAAGCAACAGATAGATGCTGGAAAGGCAGGAGGAAAACAGACAAATGCCATGATCAGGTAGCAGTGGATATTTCCCCCCAAAAGAAAGCTTTAACAGTAGCTATATTGTATCTTTACCGGTATGGTTTTAAGGTTCCTTTTCTCCATGTGCAAATATGAAGATACAGAGACATCGCCAAATACAATCACAACAGATTTTGAGTAAGAATCAAGTGTCTTGAGTAATCCCTTTATGAAAGTAAACGATTTGAGGAGTCCGGGATATCTCACAACAGCTTCCTCCCCACAGGACACCTTAGCTCTGCACTATTTTTGCAGATGGATGAAGGCACTGCAGTTCGGTTAAGGACACAGAAAGCACTAGCAATAGAATTGGTTGATCCTCCTCTTTCTACCCCAACCAGAGAAGCAGAGGGGTATACAGAAAATCTCAGGCTGCAACACCAGCCAAATTACCTGTATATGCACACTCATATCCTGGCTCGTCACACTTACGCTAAGTCCAAGGCTACCACATAACCTGCAGCGCTGTAGCACAATTGTGGCAGATGGGTCAGACCTCTCAAATGACGCTAGGCAATCACCGGGTAATCATCAGGATAAACTACCAGGATCTGACCAGAACTGAGAACCTTGAAACTCATTTTTATTAGACTTTCTCTACATGTATTTGCAATCAGGCTGGGAAACTCAAGCTAGAATCCCAAGCTACCTTTCTTATTGAAATAAAACATGGTTTAGTGGCAATCGTGCAGAAGATGGTAGAACTGAAGAAAAAAAATATATATAGATTTTCTAAAACTGTGCTGACACTTATGTTTTGCTCTAAGCAAAATCCTTCACCTTGTCTTACCTCGTACATATTCAAGTTTTCTCCTGAAAACCTTTGAACTACTTGCTAGGTAAATTCAGTATGCAAACTACATCCCTGCTTCATTCTATTCTTCCTAATTCAAACTTCTTGAGGAGAAGCTCATACTAAAAGTAAGGGACCAAAACTTAAATATACCAGGATAATCCGTCATCCTAATCATCTCAGTATGAAGACGTTACACTGAAATCATTAATAATATTTTCAGTCCTTTAAATCTTTATTCACAACAGGGCAGGCAAATATAATTTTTAGTTCACTAGTTTCCAACACGTTTGTACATTGTTGTGGCTTCAAGAATGCTGAAAGCTATTTACTTATGTAAATCTTGAGATTTGCTATACAAAGAAACAGAGGTATGTGACATTTGCAAGGCAGTGAAAACTAAGTGTCACATGCTGGCTTGGGAAACAAAACTTGAGGGGGGGGGGGAAGAGGTTTGCTGTATTTCACCTAGCCCACCACTGAAGGGCTGGAGGACAAACTAAAAAAGAAAATCTTGGCAGCTACTGCCAACTACAAAGGCAGAGCAGCAGCACGGTTTTGGACATACCTCAACTCTATTTATCATCACAGGATTTTCTGCACAGGGGCAGTCTAATATCCATACACAGGGAGGGCTTCGTAGAATGGAAGCATTCTGCACGGTTCCATTGTTTCCTGATTTCTGATACCAAGAATTGCTTTTCCTTGACTTCCTCTGTAAGAGGATACTCATTTGTTATACTCAGTAAAGGGACAAATAAAGCCTTTTGATTAGTTATACATGTTTTAAACAAGTAAGTGAAAAGCATACTTTCTGAAAATTCTAATAAAATACATAATTTCACTCATTAATTTCTAGACATTACTTAATTTTTGAATTCTTTCTTTCAAACTCCTATTTGTAATGGAAATTACTGGATAAGTTATTGATAGAATCAATAAAAATACAACCCTGTCTAAAACATGGAATTTTTGCGTGATCTTTGATCATGCTCTACAAATCTGGTCACTGTTCTGTGACTCTAGTTGTTTGGGTATCAGGGCCAATTGATAGATATCATTCCTTAAAATGTTCTGTGGTAACTCCTACTACTGTCACAGTTGAAGTGTACTAAAACCTATCTGAAAGAAACAGGGAAGAACAAATTGACTGCCACAATGTAGAAAACGTTTAAAAAATGAAAATAACTTTACTAACCAATTGCAATTTGGAAGTAGACAAACGGTGAAAGAGCAGCAGACTGTATATGTTACGGATGTTCTAATTATGTATTTCATCTGGGACTGCATCAACTGTTTCCCTAGTGAAGAATATTCTTTTTCTGTCCTATGAAATTACAATGAATGACTAAGGAGCTGTGGGAAGCCAAGTGGTGTGTAAAAACCTTGAATCATCCATACTTTATCAGCTAGAATTTCATTACAAGGCTGATTCTGTGAATTTGAGATTTTTTTCAGGACACTTACGACAAAATCTGTAAAGGACTTTGGTGTCTACACCCAAAACACAAGTCTGAAAAACCTCATTTAGCTGTCAGTTCACTTGGAAAATGCTAAACTTCACAGGTGTTAAAATTCTCTTGTTGCCTATGGTTCTATATCTGCAAATATGCAGCTGTTAGTTTGGGAGGGCTAAACGATCTAGGTCTTTGACTCATTACTCCTTATCTTTGGGAAGGCAGGAGAAATTTTCTATGCTGGGCTCATGCTCAGAGCTGAATTTTCTTGAAAAATACTTTGCTTCAATATGTCATGATATAAATACATCTTCAAACAATCATTGAATTAAGGGCTTTGGTGGGGGGAACATATGACTTAAGTTCTGTTTAAGGATGTACCTTTTGTTGTTCCTAAGAAAATGCAAGTTTGGCTACGTGAAAAACCTTTGAAAGATCTTATTTATGTAAGATTATTGGAGATATTTTAGTTTCCGGAAACTAAATAATCTGAAGATTCATACACGGAGCATGTCTTGAAAGGCCTTCTTGGGGACACTCCGTAAGGGGCCTGGATAAAACTGGGTGCCAGATCTACAGCTAGGGTAGTGCTGACAGCTAGTGGTAAGAGAAGCAGCAGGGTTTGAGTGTGCATGAGGTGAGGAGAGGAAGAGGAGTAGGATAAGGCAACCTTTGTTTCAGCATCTATTACCTTTTGAGTGCTTAATTTTGCAATCTTTATGTTCTTTTGCTGTCTAAAAATGTTTTTAAAAGAACAGAACTGAACAAACATCATGAAACATCCACTATAAGAATAGGTATTCTTGGTTTAGATACCCTATTCGCTGGTGAAAATTGTTTATGTTTAGTCAACATAAATGATAATCAGTCCTGGTAAGTCTATACTGTAAGAGTCTGAGGTGACTGCTTTCAAAAAAAAGTGTATTTAAAGAATTAGATATTTTTCCATTGTTAAGAAACCCTAAGTCATCAAGAAGTGCAAAAGAGAACCAGAGAAGTGTTTTAAGGACTGGAGAGAAGGTCTTAGGCCTCCAATATTCCAAGAGCTCTATCTGTTAAGTTTATACAAAAGAAGATTGAGAAGTGACCGTAACTGAGAGAATACTCATTACAAAGAGGTTCTTTAATACCATGAAGAAAGGGATAACAAGAACTAATCGCTAGAAGCTGAAACAAGGCAAATTAAAGTTAAGAATACAGCTCCCTTTTTCTTAAGCTAACCATTAGAAACTGTAAGGAGGAACGGTGCATTCACTAGCAAATTGGACTGGGTATGGTTTAGCAATTTGTTTCAGTTAAAGAAACCTATTAAAACTCATGTTGCTGTAACCAAGCGGAATGCAGTGATTTATGATACACAAGGAGATCAGATCTGGTTATCTAGCTAGAACGAAACCTTCTGCCTTTAATGAAACTGGTACAAGCTAGAGGCTGTGGATGCTATGGTTCTCAGGATTTGGCCTTCACTACCTGACGAGTACATGCGAGCCCCTTAATGTTGGAAGTGGTCTTGCCTGGTGCAGGAAATGTTTCCCAAAGGACATATTCAGAACTTGTTTTAGGGGGCATCAGCTCTTACTCAGGCTTTGACCATTAATATATACGATTCCATTATCCTTTCTCATTAAGTAGTCCTAGAAGCTTTTTTCTATTGCAAATAATACATGGCAGATGGGACAACCCTATCAGGTCCTTTTGGGAGGAGAGAAGCTCTTTCGGTATTTCCTGATTAGTTTAAGTATCCTTTGAGGGACATTAGTAATCTAATTCCACCATTTTAAATAGGGGAACAGGAAAAAGCTAGCATTACTGAAATAAAAGGTATTCTAGCATCTACTAACTTCTAACACCATGTCTCTTACTACTCCACTTCTTTTTTGAAAATGAACATTATTCAAAGGTAAGTGATAAAATATTTTTTGCCCACTGACATTAATTTCACTAAAATACATATATATGTACTTAATAAATCAGCTTGTTTATATGTTTCAAAGTCCTACATGGAAAATTTTAATCAAGTTTATCTATCAAGAACACATAAATTAAGAAAGCTGAGATGCCTGAATGAACAGTAAAGTTAAGTATTTCTACAAGTTTTCTCTCTAATCCTTACATTTTTTCCATGCAAATCAACAGGAAGCACATGCAGACTAGGCATTCCCCCCTTACATGGATTGAGTTGCGTATGTAATATCTGCCATACAGAAGCTTTAATACTGATGTGAAATTGGGGCCTAACTGAGGAAGAACTGCTCATCTAGCTAGCCGTCCTATCCCTAGGGAGCTATTAGAAGCCTACAAGTGACAAACAACATTGTAATAGTCTTCCAAATATTTATTAAATATGGGATTATGTTATTGAGTCATCAGGAAGTTGTATCTCATGTACATAGCAACACTATTAACTATTTTTTACGTAACAGCCACGCCCATAGCTTGCTGTTTTAATCCCTCAGTTTCTAACTACTTTGCTCCCCTGTAACAACTGTATGGTCTGAAAAATCAAAGAAGTTTGGCATTATCTGTAAAGTTGTTATTCCTCCAGGGTTAAGTCCAACTCTGTGAAGAGACGCCTCAAATGCCACTTGGGTGTTGCACAAGGGGAATTTCATCCTTGTGACTAAAAGTCACCTCTCAGCTTCTGCAATTGGGTGTCGCACTGACGAGTGACCAATGGACTCAGTTGGACCAAGAAGGGGAGTGTGCTGGAGGAAACCATTAGTGTGTCTTGCAAGCCTCCCTTAGCACCAATTCACAGAGAAGATATATTGTTAGTGCACATAAATGTGGCTCTTCAGATGCAACAGCTTTTGCTTTTATCTCTGGGAGTCTCTGACTCCATTTCAAGTATGCCAGACAAAAGCTAGCTCTGTTGTTAAATGCTTGTCTGACAGTGCAATTCCCAGACACTCTGGAGTTTGATCTCTTACAGAGCAGACCCAGATCCAAACACAGCAATTTCCCCCAAAGACTGCAACCAGTATGACAGACCCATTCCTCTATGCAAACTGCAGCTACGTTAGCCAGGCAGCAGCTCCCTTTGCGATCCCTCACTCCAAAACAGTTCAGCAGCATAAGGGTTTTCCAGTTGTACTCATTTTCCTCTTGTGTTGCTTTGAATGGAGTCGTAAAACCCAAACACTC
>NW_008825430.1:3607331-3610491 GCF_000699105.1 Pygoscelis adeliae
TTACATATTTTGATGCAAAGTCAGAATATTTTAGAGCCCTACATCAAAATAGTCATGGTGGGTTGACCTTGTCCAGCTGCCAGCCACCCACCCAGCTGCTCTCTCATTCCCCACCTCAACAGGACAGGGGAGAAAATAAGATGGAAAAGCTCATGGTTTGAGATAAACACAGGGAGATCACTGACCAGTTACCATCACAGGCAGAACAGACTCAAGTTGGGGAAAATTAATTTAATTTCTCGCTAATTAAAATAGAGTTGGATGGTAAGAAACAAAGACTAAAACACCTTCCCCACACCTGCTTTTTCTCTCACCCGGGTGCCGGCAGGGCTGTCCCTCACACTTTTTTCCTCACGCCTCACCGCCTGTGGGGGGTTTTGCCCACTCTTAAATATGTTTCCACAGAGGCGCCGCCAGTTCCCCTGATGGGCTCAGCTGTGGCGAGCCTCCTCGCAGCCCCCCGTCTGCCAGCACCTTCCCACCTGCACCCAGTACGGTGGTGTAATTAAATTTCTTCAGTGACCCACAAGACAGGAAACTTGTGCCCCAGGTAACTCAGATATTTATTGCTATCAAAGAATCATACTCCCCAAATTGGCTCTTTCCCCTGATTAAAGAAATGCTTTAAAATGACAAGCTACTCTCTTATTGTGCTGTTAAAGATACATGCATGAGTCTCTCATAATAGCCCTCAGAGACATTTGGCTAGCCATACCCCAAGGTTTCTCTTGGTTGTTTTTTCTCCCCGAGAGCACAAAGGGTGAAATACACGACCAATGCCTCTGTCAGCCTACTTCTGTTTTCAGCTGCAGAATTTTATCGGCCAAAGACCTCAAGCTACATGCGTGCAGACAGTACCTCCTGCAGAAATTACAAGTTATTATAAATAACTGTGCCCTAGCTCTTGAGAAACTATCCACACATATATTCTACTACTGGCAATTAGAAAGGTATAAAGCTGTCCACACAGTGACAGGGAGCACCTCTTCACCAAACCCAGCATCAGCTGTAGAGGCTTCTCGGTCTCTTAAGACCTTGCAGGTCAGGGAAGTGCTCTGTATTAGAGGTACCGAGATGAACGAGCCCCCGGTGAAGCGACACCGCTACCTCTCGTTCTGCTTACTGCGATTCTATCAGTAAGTACAGAAACTGCACCAGTTTAAAGAAGAAAAAAAATTAAAGCTACATTATAGTGATCTCTCCGTCTTTTTTTGTCAGTGATAGCTGTCAAAAACAGTTCACTTGTAAGTGCAACAGGGAACTTGCTGCTCTTGGTGCATGTGGGCGTCCTCAAGACAGCTGTGATGGAGTAAGCCGATAGAGAGGGCATACAAGGCTGGGGAAGCACCATCAGCACCTGGATCAGCATATGAACCTGCTAGTCCAGGACTTGCAACCCTGGCAGAGGCAAGACCAAGCCAGAAGAGCAGCATGAAATCAGGTTTTTGAGCAGGGGAGACATATGCCAGTGTTGTGATTTCGTATTTCTGCAGGCTAACATGTGGAATATGATTGCAGTGATGAATTAACTCTGTAACAGTCTATGCTAGCTCGAGAATTTGCGCCAGCAGCAGTTACTGCTTCAGAGCAGGAGCTGCAGTGACAGTTCCTAGCACTGCAGCGTACACCAGCCCCCAGGAATGATTTGGGATGGAGACACAGCAGTAGGATCAGAGTGCGAGGAGAGGAATCGTGCCCCGGAAGAGGAATACTTCAGAAGGGTCTGTCTCTCAAAAATCCATTTGTTCTTTACCTCCGCTGATGATTTCTCAGCATACTGATGAACGGTGCGCCAGAGCAGATGCAGGCTTTTCATAAGATAATAAGCCTGTGCTTGTACCTTCGACTCCTGAGAAACCAGTGGGGGAGTTCTAGTATTTTGTGTGATGCTTCCTGCCTAGCAGACAAACGTGCTATTCAGCCACCATGTTTCTTCTCCCAAGAACCAGAGATACATACAGCATCTGCTTTGAATTGGTGCAGCCATTTTGAAAGGACAAGGCTTATGGCCTTGTTAATACTACCACAGATCTAATGAGATTTCCAAAGGAAAAAAAAAAAAGGAACCGAATATATTAAATATATTAAATTAATGGTGATTAAGAGAGAGAGAGAAGTTGCCCGGTAGAGCAATGGAGTTTTCAGAGTCCTGACACAGGCAGTAAAAAGCCTGGACAAGGAGATAGGTGAGAACTGCCAGCACGCAGGAGGCATGCTTGGTCTTCCACGTTTCCTCTATGATGCAGAAAGTCCGTAAGGCTGAGTGTGTCCCTCAGGGATACTGCTGGCAAGTATTCAGGAGAAAAACCACGCAACATAGGCACTAGTAGAGGTACAGGAATATAACAACTGATTGACGTAGAAACATGGTACTAAACTGATGTCTCGTAAGTCTTTATTTCTTATGTTTGCTGATACAGTAGCTTTATAATAAATAACCAAATCCGATGCAGTGTCTGTCAATGAATGCATTGACCATGATGCATAGTTTTATGTTTTTTCTAATCATATTTACTACCTAATTTGCAAATCTTTCAGTCATCAGTACAAGTTAACAGAACTCTGTTGTGCAGGCATTATGATTTAAAATTTGTAATAAAGAAATCCATTAACCCTTATCTATCTTCAGCTTGGAATCAATTCTGACATTAGGATAAATGAAACACAAAAATTCATCACCTACTCTGCATTAGCAGAAAAACCAGTTTTCTAGAAATAAATGTTGACTATAAAAAGTTATGAGTCTTTCCTCTTCCTACAAACTTCAAAACCAATCTTTTATCACAAAATCTAAAGTATAATCAGAAAATAATTATATTCTAGCTGAGTTGTAAATTAAATCAGAATTGCTAAACATAAAGTGCTATCTCAGACTGGATCATTACAGTACTAAAAAAAAAAAAAAAATTAAGATGCACAGGCCCCCTCCTGAGCTGAGTATTGTGATGCAGGACCCTATGTGTTCTGCCACTAACAAAAGGAAACATGGACATTTTGTAGGAAGCAACAACTTCATCACCTTTTCAATAAGAGCCTCCACACATAATACCTTTTTCAAACCATCAGTACCACCAGTGGGCTAACATAAACCTCTGAATGATTCAGAAACTTCTCACGTTTTCTGTACTCTCCCCGCCCCCCCTCAAAAAAAACAACCCCA
>NW_008825430.1:3610506-3625938 GCF_000699105.1 Pygoscelis adeliae
CGCCACTGCTGCTGGAGCCAATATTTCAATAATTTTGTGGTGATATCAAAATTGCAATTTGCTTTTCCGTCTCCCTGGGACAGCACTGTTATCGTTACTGTGTTGGTATACCTGCTTCTCAATTGTTTATTCCTTTATGTGTTTCCCAGTCCCTCCTGTTTATTAAGCAGCCTTTACACTTTCTCATGCTAAGAGTGCAATACTTCAGAGGGCTACGCATTCCTCAGTACACCATCTTCTCAGTGTCAATCCATCTCCCCCCCACTGTACTGCTGTGGTTTCCTCATTTTCTCATTGCTGGGTGCACAGCACAACAGTGTTAGACGATACTAGCTGCTGACAGCAGTGAAAAGCCTGATTACTAGTGCTCTAGATATGTCAGTACTCTGTGTAAATAGAATTGCACAATCTCTTTGACTATATTTTCCTTCTGTTTTGTGGGTTAAGCATCAAATCACTGAGCTCAATGGGGTGGAGAGTACCTTCTTTACCACTTTGCCAGATGAACTGGAATCCAGTCAAAGATTCCTGTTTATTTCCGAACTTTTTTGTACAAGTGCCTCAAAACATTTAATTTTGGTTTAAAAAACCTGCAAAATACTTATATACATATTAAGTCATCAGAAATAATCTTCACTTTAGATCATTTCATGTGCTAGATCTGAAAAATCCATTTTATTTACACAATTCAAAGTGCTCTTCCTGTGATCTGCTGGAGAAGCTACCAGAATACTGGAGAGAGACAGCATATCTAAATAGAAAAGCCATGAGTGTTTATACACTGTAGTAAACAAGAGTTACTTGGAACACCACTGTACTGCTGTGGTTTCCTCATTTTCTCATTGCTGGGTGCACAGCACAACAGTGTTAGACGATACTAGCTGCTGACAGCAGTGAAAAGCCTGATTACTAGTGCTCTAGATATGTCAGTACTCACCATCTAAAAAGATGGGCAGATCTGCTTCTCTGAATAAAACAAGGCATAGGAAAAAGAGACTACTGCAAATCTGGCTCTGCACCCAGTCTGAGGAATGAAGGAGGACGTGGCATGATCAGAACAACTGTAGAGGAATGTCACATACTGAGCATAACTAGCCAGCGCAGGAGTAACAACTTGACCTAGTCTTTCCGTACAGTTCAGAAAAAAAAGAAGAAAGAAAAAAAAAAAGGGGCAGCGATCAGCAGTGCAAGCTGGTCTCTACATTAAAGCTAAGCTGGACTCCGGTGAATAAGAGGGGAGAAAGAAGCATGATCAGAGATTAGCAATGTGCAAGAGGGAAGGCAGACCAATGTAAAAAATTCATGGCTAGGACAGGCACAGGAAATGATGTGTTGCTGGCAGATGTTTGTTTTAAAGTTTTCCACAACTCTGACTACGCGTAAGAGCGGCAGCGCTCTCAGCTTGCTGAGACCTGCAGTCGGAGGAGAGCAGGAGCAACCCCAAGGGACAGCCACTAAGAGAAAGGCTTCTGAAGATCACACCTCAAAATGCTAGCTGCTTATTGCAGTGCCAGCTTGGCATGGCATTGCCCCTGGCTGCCGTCCCCCACCCCCCTGTGCCAGCCTCCCCCGCTGCCTCCTTTCAACAGAGCATGCATAACCAGGCCTTCGGCTTGATGGCTGAGCTCTTGGCTTTGGCTCACTGTCTTGTAGGGACCAATACAGAGTTTCAACTTCCCTTACCCCTCCAAGATTAATAAGTTTGAACATTTTAAAGTCAGAAGCATTCACGAGACCTCTTGTATACCACAGGTCATTACATTTCATTAGCTGCTCCGGTATTGAGCTTAAAATCTTTTGTGTGACCTTCCAAAGAGGGACCTAGTCCTGACCTCAGTCTACCAAGAGCTAGAAAACCTCCTCCGCGCTCCCTTGGGTTTGTTCAAGGTTAATCAGCACCACTGCTCACCTTCTGTTTGATTTCTCATTTGAATTTATTATGTTTCAGTTTCCAACTGATGATTCTTGTTATGATTTTACCTCCTGGATGAAATAACTACACAGAATAGAGAGTCTTTCTCATGGAAAGGAAACGCCATAATCACCTCATCTTTCTTTTCAGCACCTTCTTTGATTTGTCAGCATCACTTAAAAAATTTGGGCCTCTGAACTGGATAAGGCATTCAAATAGCAGATCCACAGACATTGTATAAATTGTTTAGACCTAAACGATGGTTAATATTTTCCTTGCTTACTAAGTGACTTCAAACTATTTGCTTTCTTCATGTAATTGAAGTACATTATCCCGCATCCTTCCCAGTACAGAAAATAAATAGTAGATGCACACTTCAGTCTTCACTTCATCATTTTGTTGATGATCTCACCACCCCTGTCTACTAACAGGTCAAAACTACAGCCAGGATGTGATACGTTCCTAATTTACCCATTTTTGTAGCTATATCAACTATTTCTTTTCTCCTGATAGCTCTACTTTTCCATTTCAATTTTCCGTTTCATGACTTCTTCATATGGATTACTATAATCTTTTTCCATTGTTACAAGGTTTGTTATTAATTTCTTATCAGTTCCTGTCTTCAGTACAGACCTGAGTCAGAGTAGCCTTTAAGCCAAGGCTTCCCTCATTCTTGAAAGAACGTTTGGGGCTTTCTGGCCATTAAGTGCATTCTTCCTAAGCAAGTCGCAGTTTAAACTTCTGGTTTTGTCATATGTCATCCCACCCACCCCCCCAAAATTTCACCACAACAAATTCTTAGCAAACAGACTTTGAAGTGAGCTTTTTCTATGACCAAGACTGCCTCCTTTAGTGACGTGATATCAGAAGCTGCCAAGTTTTGTGATTAATATTTCTAATATAAAATAGGAGTTTGACATTTTTGGATACACAGCAATATGTCTCAATTAAAGGATCACATCAATAGAGGGAATCACATTACATGAACGACTATATTAGCTTCTGGAATTCTCCTTCCAGTTTTTCTGCTGAATAGCACATACAAATGGTAACGTTAAAAATCTACCCTTCCTGTGTATAAAACGTATAGCACAATGATCTCTGTCTGACACTTGGCATGTGAAGCCACAAGTGCGTTGTCCACGGAGCTTTAGAAAAATCTGATTGTATTTCACATGTACAAGTACACTCATCCGTGCATACATACTCCTACACGAATGGACTTTAAGGCTGAGAAGCTTTCACACTCGTGATTCAAATTTAATGAAGTAAAATCTTTAATCCTTTGCATACATCATAGCAGTATGCTTTGTGTATTACTTGATGTCTAAGTTTCAGAACCATTGCATTTGTTCAAACTTTAAACGTCAGTGGCCAATATTATATTGAATTCAGCTTTTGTATTTCGAATTGAACACATGCTATGTTCTAATTCAGTGTTTTAAAATAAATTATTTCCTTTCTAACTTTTCTTCCTTCTATCATCAGAGTAATTTAACATATGTCGTTTCCTGCATGGCTATCCAATTCACACATCAGCAGGTGGTATACAATTTTTCCTTCCCCCCCCCCCTTTTTTTTACTGTATAGCATTTTGTGTGTTTAGATAGGACCCATCTTATTTAAAAAGCAGCAGAGTGGCACTGTAGAACAATACCAGCTTCTACAGCATATATTTCAGAGTTTTTAATGACTCTTGCCTGTGTACCATTTAGTAACTGTTTTACCTACAGAGATTATAACTTTGAGCTACTGAAAGATTTTGCATATGTCCCATATTAATACATTCAAAGGGCAATTACCAATATCAATCAGCTAAAGCAATATGGACCAATTCACGGGTAGCTGCTTAATGCGAATGACAAAAAAAAATAATGTCATCGCTTGCATGATCCCATATGCTGGACACAAGTAGGTGCTTTTGCACATTCTTCTAATGCCTGTCAGATAGAGCTTTTATAGCTGTTCTTGGTTGCTTTGCCTGCTGCAAATGCTTACTTTTGTCAATATAGTTACGATTTTTCTCTGATTATTTTTTTCCATTTCTTCTGAACTAATCTCCTCTACCTTTGTAACCAACAGGAGAAACAGTGGAAAGAATGCATGTAGACAGAGAGGATGAGACAAGGTTTTTGAGTAAAACCAAGAATTTCACCAAAAAGCCCAGAACGTTTTTTAAAAAAGAAAAAAATTACCTCAAACCCACAAAACACCAAGATTGATATATGGACCACCCCTTCCAACCCCCACCAAAATACCAAAAAACAGAAAGGGCCCTAAAATAAACCAGAATGTTATTGCCAACCATCACTGGAGTTGGAAGGAAATCTGCAGTAAGTCAATCTTGTATTTTTCTATTCTTTAAACACATTAAGTTTATTGTCCTTTAACAAACTACACATAAAGTAGAATAATAGCCTTACACAGCTCAAATGAAGAGTTTGGTTTTTCAGATGAACGTTTTTGTTTCCTACAGTAGCAATTAGAGAAGACACTAGGAGTTGGCTAGAAAGCTCAGTACAATCTATAAACACTTACTCATAGACCCACTGGGTGGACACTGTATTGGAGCCAACTCTTATGTTCAACATTTCCGCTGTGAAACAAATTTGACATTTCTGTCTGTCTCCCTTTTTTTTAAAGGACAAATCAATTTGTAACAGAGAGAGAGCAGTTTGCAACCAACTGTGCTGAAGATCAAAATGAATTAATGATATTGAAACAAAGGTAACAGCACAGTAAAGAGCAACAAATTGGAAGTAAAGAGTAATATAAAATGGAGATCTGAATTAGAAAGGCACACAAAAAGAACATGGATTAGCCAACAAAGCTTCCCTACTTTTCCTAATTTCTTCCTACTAATTCTTTGTATTGTAGCAAATTGATCAGCTGTTAAAGACATGGTCACCTCTTTTAAAAAAAAGATTGCTATCTTTCGTGTTTGGCTTGAAGCTAATGTTATCTAGTCTTTTAGAAAATGACACTGGATATCCCTTTCCAACCACGTCAATTCTTTATCTCTGCTGCACTTTGTTGTTACCCTGCTCAAATGCATCTCGCATTTCATGTGGGCAGACATTATCTAGGGATCTGGCGTCACTTCTGAAACAACAGGATTACTGCATCTCTGACCTCCTCACAAGAAAAAAAAAGTTTGCTTGTAACCTAAACATGTTCAGCTGAGGGCTTTATCAGCTCACATTTCTACACTCACAACTTACAGTTATGTTTGTGAATTAAACAAGAGTATCTATAATAAATGTTAGCAACATTAGCAACAATAAATATTTGTAACAAGAAGAGATGTCAGCCGAGCTCCAATATGAATACTCATGCACCCCTTCTAAATACAATGCTGCCGTGCAGCTGGGCTAACTAACCACAGCAGAAGGTCTGCAAAGCTCCGAGCTGTTAACATGCCATCAGCTTTCCTATGTCCTGCAGGCAGTCAGCAGGCCTGACAGCCCTCAGTTCCAGGAGTAAAAGCAAGCCCAGAGCAACTAACGCAGCCCACAGACTGTTCCAGTTGTGCTGGGATTGTCCCAGTATGGATCAGTCCAGAGACACAGAAATTAAAACACAGTTCTGGAACGGTGATGGTCTTTGCACTGCATGTCAGGCAGAGTGTGACTTCTCGAGCTAGCCTTGCTAGCATCCCATGACAGCCTACGTGCCATTCATAAAACTGGAAGTGCGGACAGGGCTCCTTCCATTATTTTCTTTCAGCTAGTGCTCAGGGCAATCATGCTGGATGGAGAGGGCCCATCTTAAAGTCCCTTCTTTCCTGACTTGGGACAGGGCCTAGAAACAAGCTGAGACCTCACGTTAGGATAACACAGAGGAATGGAGCTTTGTTTTCCTCCAGCTGCCCTCTGAAAGGCACCTGTCCCCATACAAAACATTTACACAGTCACAGAATCAGATGCTGAAGTCCAGATGTTATGGGAAATTACTGTCTTCACTTTTAAGCTACCAGGCCATCCTTTCTCTTCTGCAGAGAATAAAAGATGGTACCACTGTCTCCTCTCCTTCTGTAAATGATGCCTACAGCCTGTTCCTACTCTTTCAGAGATGCCCCAAGTTAACCAAAATGTTTAGATAGCAATCAGTTCAGAAATGGTTGTTATTGAGTAACTCCCTACAGAGCCAAAGCCTCAAGAAAAAAAAAAAAGACAGGCACAAATACCACAGACCGCTTCTAAAATTAGGAGATCTAAGTTGGTTAGAAATGGGGTGTGTGTGTGTGTGTCACAAAAATTCTTTCTTGGCAGCAACTTAATTCCCTCAAAATTTTCCACTCAGGTCCATGTTAGATTAAGAGCCTGTAACTGTAAAGGGGCTGCAGGATCATCTTATTTACTACTTTTTAGGCATTTCCAAAATATCTGTTAATGGTACTTCAACTGAACTAGAAACAGCAGCTTACATAATTACGGATGGCCACAGATATAATAGCATAGTGCCTCTGCAGAAGACAAAAAGAGGAGAGAAGACTAAACTAAGTATATTCAAAAAACTGATTCTGACACGACCAGTGGAAGACACGTATACCACGATGTGATGGTTATTGCAGCCAGGCTGGAAACCTACAAAAAGTTTTGATGAAGCAATTAGAAAGAACAATCCAAGGGACTGAGATATCCACTTCATATAAAAACGGATCCTTCCCCAACACTTAGCAAACTTGCTGTATCAGGACTGCAACATGTATTCAACTTTGCAGCAAGTTCTTTTTCGCATTCTGTATACCCCGGAATTGTGTAAAACATGTCATTTCTAGGTTTAAAAACCATAAAAGCAGAGTTATACAAAAACTATGGTATAGAGTAGATGCTCTGGAAATTTTACAGCATCCTACGTCTAGCTGAACTTACTCAATTGCCAAGGAAAAAAGCCCTTTTAAATACAAGATTAGCACTCAGCCCTTGAACAGTAACATCTGTTCTCTTTAGAATTTAATTGCAAATAACAGCAGAGGATAAAAATAAATAAATTGAACACAGTTATATGATGCTAAAGCCTGTCTTGACAAATACTAAAACAGAAATGGTGGAGCTGTTAATGATAATTTAGATGGTTGTCTTGAAGAAGCTACTTCAGAGTCCATGTTTTTATTATCTGATTAGCCACACACATTTTCCCTATTAATATTACTTCTATAAGTGAGTAAAATAGTTCTTTGGGATATTCACTTAACTAGATTAATACAGAAACTGGAAAAAATGAGTACAGGAACACAAGTTGGGCATTAAGAGTCTCCTTGGTTATTTTACTGAGCAGTTCCAATTTATAGTTCTCCAAATTACATGACAGATCCTCTCCTGGAAAACGTTCATTCAACTCCAGCGCACTTCAGCATGTTGGTGAGAGTTTGTCCCAGGACCATTTCACCATGGTACTGATCACTTCTTTAATATATCCTCATCATTGGAATTCTTCCTCTCCGTAGGAACATAAAACAGCGGCTCTGTTCTAGAAGGCTATATACATGTCTGTTCTAATGGGAGCTTCAGGACTGGTCAATTTTGGGTGGATTACCTGGCTTTTGAGTAATTTTTTTTAGACAAGTCCATGTGCCCTTTTCCTCTTTATTCCATGCTACATGTTTCCACGTGTTTCTCCTCTTGGAGTTGTCACGGACTCCAAAAGATGAAACTTCTACTTCTCCTCACATGCAACATTGCGATGGTACAGCCTGTGCCCTGGTCACTACCCCAGGGATAAGGGAGAGGTGGACCTGCACCACCTGAAATACATCTTGGCCCAGGCTTCCTTTCTGCTGCTGCATAAGGATCTGGCTGAAACAGTCCATAACATATATATTCAATTTGCTTAAAAATGAAGAGAAGTTTTGAGCATTTCAGCTAAGGCAATCTGTTTCTCTGCAGATTTGTGTCTTCATCTTTTATCCGCCTGGTAAGGTGTGACTGCTGACTGATCTCTCCCCTAAGTTATGGCACAGATCTTATGAAAAGAGATCTCTCTTTTGAGCAGGAATTCCTTCCACAGCTTTTCACTCGGTGTCACAGAGTCTCTCTTTTACCCATCTGAAGAACTGAGAACTAACTTAGCCTGAAGCTCTCCACTTCTTTGCTTAATTTCTCTGACGTTGGCCCATTGGTTCAGAAGTTACTAGGGTAGAAGGAGAGACAGACAGATGCAGACAGTATGCTTTCCCAAGGCTCATTTTTTCCAAAGGCCATTGCAAAAAGCTGTGGGTACACAACACTAGCCAATGTTACGCTGTCTGTATCTAGGGCAAAGAGGAGCCTGCCTACAGCACTGGACTAACCCGAAATCCTACTACTGGATATTTCACATGCTTCCAGCACACCTCTGAACAGGTCATTTGGTATCTTTGAATCTCATCTATCTTTAGGACTCATTTACCTTTTATGCGATTATGAGTGAGCATCATAGTTTACTATAATTTTACACAGTTATCTAGGTCATTTGGACACCAATCCCGGTTAGACTTCTGCGAGCTGTTGTAATATAAATAGTTAAAAATAATCCAAAGCTTGTCTATATTAAGTAGCTAATATGGAATTAGCTGGAATTCATTAATGTGGAATGAATATTTTTCATGCACTGTAAATTACCAGCTTGCACAAAAATCCCACGTAATAATCTCTGTCTACAGTAAATACCCTTCATACAGAGTAGCTTAGCAGGTACAAGAGCATTCTGCTGGGAAATGGCCGTGCTCTCACCTATTCCACACAGCCTTCCCTGGCAGACAAGTTCTTAGTGCCAGAACAGGTAAGGTTTAACAATATTTAATATAGAAAATAATTAATATAGAGAGAATAAGTGAAAAAATAGCAAAATATTTTTTCATCACTGTATTGCTGTATCACAAACCCTTCTGGTGTGATACCTATCTACACAAACATCCAGGCCAATGTGTGCAATAACTAAATATTTAAGACTTCTACTGCCTCTATCAAGAAAAAGCTTAATAATGAGAAGTGCCCATCTTAAAAAAAAAAAAAAGACTTCTCTTTCTTATTTAGTGGTTTTGAGACATAAGTAAAATCCAAAAAAAAGCGTTCTAATATGCTAAATTTTATGCTTGCATTAAAATGCAGTCTGATCACTGTAATAATCAGCAATATTCAGTCTGAACCTTGTTTCAAGATAATTGCCATCTTTTAGTACTGAAGGAAAAAAAAAAATCTACCTTTTCAACTTTAGTTGAAAAGAATTTAAAATCACAACAGCAGTTTTAGATTTTGCTCTCTAAGTAGTGTGGGTGAAACATCATAGAAAATTAAAATATATGGCAAGGAAGTTTGCGAAGAAGGTATTACATCTATTACAAATTATTATGGTCTTTCCTTAGCAAGTGTTTAATATATTGTAAAGGTGTCAAACAATTTGAAAGAAATTACATAAAAATTCCTTATAATTCTAAAAGATCCTATCTCGTCTAGGAATAATGGTGGCTTGCCTAAAATGAGCAAGACATTTTACTTAAGTCTCACTTTGTACCACTGAAGCATCACTACGCTCAGAGAAACGCTGGTTCTGCTGACGTTCTCTGCAACCTTCTTATTAGGCTGAATTATGCCCCGGCAGCTGCTGGCCCGCAGCAAACATAACGGTGCAGGAAAGCTGAACATCAAGCTACCGGAGATTCCTGTTCTTAGAAGTAGTGGGTCTCATTTTGTCAGATGGAAGTGGTTGTGAGCCAAAAGCTTGTCATCAGCCATGAGAGAGAAACACAGGACTGCTTCAAGTTATTTAATTGAAATGTTTAATAAATGTTAGCGCTGTCAACTTATTTAATTGAAATGTTTAATAGATGTTAGTGCTGTCAACACAAAACCGGGAAACACATTTCTCCTTCCCTGAAGACAGTGGACATTAAAGTACAGAGGAACGTGATAGACCCCAGCTTCAGCTTCCCACTTAGTAAAAATGAAGGCACTGAAGAACACCACGTAAACGCCTGCTGATAGCTTCTAATCTCCCTTCGTTCAGAGTAGACAGCCGGTAAAACCAGCCAGCACTGTACAGGCACAAATGCCCAGAGGACCTGATTCTAGAAGAATTTACTTTAAAAACAGAAGTAATAATTGATCATAGTCTCTGGAATATTAGCAAACTCAAAGCAAATGGTCACCTAATACTGCACTTTTGCAGTACCTTAACACAGAAAATACTGACTTCTACAAGAAAAGAGCTGCCATGTGTTATCAGACCGAGTTACAGCATTTCATTCTCTTTGCTACATGGACAGCAGAAGCAGCCAGAAAACCAGCTGACGGAAATAGCACGACCAGTGGCCTGTCTGCAAGTGAAGCTTCAGAATGTGAATTTTAAATACATGTACCAGCTAAAGGTGATGAATGTCATCCCAACAGGCAAGAAAGCATGTACCGGGAGCTAATCCCTGCATTGCTCTCATGTCTCAAGCCAACGTGTCTTCAGCCTGGGCTGTTGAGCTCGGCTTCACAGATATATGAGTACACAAAGGGGTCTGGTTTGGGTGGTTTTTTTTTTTTGTGTGGTTTTTGTTTGTTTGTTTTCTAAACTGCATTTGCTCTTTTTGAAAAAAGTAAATTACTTATTAATTAAATAATAAATTAAATTAATTAATTAAATAAAATAAATAATTATTTATTTATTAATAAAATAAATAAATATTTATTTATTAATTATAATTATTAATCATGGCATATTCAATGGTTGTTATATGATATTGTTAGGCTATATTATGTTAAGTACACCTCATTTGCAAGTTCATCTTTCTTGACCAGATTTTTGTGCAACTCTGAGGCACAAGATACCTTCCTAATTATGAAATATATTATCTAGCTATCTCTTTGTATACCTAATACACCTACTGATAAATACTTTTTATTCACACTGTCCAAATACCACCTATTTAATTCAAGTGGGTATTTCAAGGCTTTAAAAGCTTTAAAATATTTCACAGTTTTACAGCGCTTTTTATCTTGGAATTAAGCAATGATTTTTGTAATGATTAACATGGTTCTTTGCTCCACTGCCATATAACTAATATTTAAGTAATATCTAAGACATTAGCTACTATTTTATGCTATCAACAACTGTCATGACAAGTTACTCTTGGATTGATGAGGTGTTAATGAAAATACAGCAGACCACAGATCTTTATGATTGGCAGAAGATAGAAATGAGAGAGTAAAAACATTTGTTCAGCTCCAGTATATGCTTCCTTTGGGGTTTTAATGGCGACACAGAAAATTACTAAAGACGTGAACAAATGACTCCTGAAAGTCTCACTTCTTTTAAAAAAATTATATCTAATTTTTCTTTTAAAAACCTCTCAGTTCTAGTTATAGACGTTCAAAAATACATTATTTGGGGATTATTTCATAAATACATTTTAATTTTCTGCTCTTAAGTACCTCATCATCCAGTAACAGTGTGGTATGCTCATTTTCTGAGAATTTGAACTGAGGACCCGACTTTGAGAACCTGCCGAGTTCCCTATTGATCACAGACTTCGAAACAGCAGTGTTTTTCATTGCTACGCGTAGCTGTCAAAACTGCCGAAGTATTAATGATATGATGTGGCTCTTTAATTCTCTCCATTTTTCTTTCGTTGTCTCCTCACCTTCCATCTGTAAGATGCTAGTGCTTGATGGATACAAGAAACAAAGAAAGGATAATTTCTTGCCAGGAATGGTTTCCTCTCCATCTTTTGTAGTTTTATTTTTGTACTTCAGAGTGAAATATTCTTACTATGTAGACAGATGTTCTATAATCCTATTTTTATACAGCCCAAAGGACTCAAATTCCAGGTAGAGTCTCTTCCATTATGACTTGAATGATGGGTAAATTCAGGCTTTAAAATCAGATAAGAGTTTAAGGCAAAAGTGAAGCGTGCTTTTGCTAAAACAAAACTGCTCCATCTAATATCACACATATATAAATATACTATTATTCCCTTACTAAAAACCGATGGCATATGTTTGTTACCACACTGGTATGGAAAACAAATGACATCTGTTAAATGTTCTGCTGCAATATAAAAAGGCAAAATATTTATAACTTGGAAGCCTGCGTATAGGTAATCTCCAATACGTAAGCACCAAAATAAGAGCAACCTAATTCTGTGAAGGGCCAGAAGAGTGCAGCTCTACCATAATCAGTGGGAATTTGCTGAACTAAAAGTTTCTGGAATTTTAAAGGGGGTCCTGATACTTGCCAAAATCAGGAATCTTGCCACAGGACTAGAATTTTGATGGAGAATGTGATTTCAGATTTGCTGTCCTCTAGATCTCCTCATTTGGTAAGCAGATTACCACTATTGTATCACTGCAGAATTTTGCCACCCAACTGATTCACAAAGACGGTATATTTAGAAAAGAGCAAGCACTTGACTTTGGTCCACCTTTTCTTCCGCTAAGGTCGATGAGGGTTTTACTGCTGCTATTGGAAACAGAGGAGAACCCATGAGGAACATTTTTTTTTTTTTGGGGGGGGGGGGGGGGAGAATCTCATTTGTGGGGCTGGATTAGCTATGTAATGATAATAAGATAACAAGAACTGATTCAGAATCACACATCAGAGGTTTGCATGATAAATAAGAATAAAGATGAACACACGACCTTTGTCCATACACACAGGGTTATAACCAAACTCTCTTTCCTAGGAGTAGGGCTGTCACCTGCCCCAGTGGCAGCACTACCGAATACAGTATGTATACTCCAGGCCATGTAATAATGCAAAGCCCATGTTAGATGCACTTGCAAAGTCATTTTATTTGCTGGCTCTGATATCTGCACATAAAAGCCATCGCTCTCCAAAACCGTATCAATAAGACTAGCAGGAGGCCAGCCACAACGTATGCTGCCCTTTCTAATGTCGGAAAAGTTGTTCTTTCACTCTGTAAACAGCCGATTCCACTATTTACTCTTGAATGATGGGGTTAAATTTCCCACAAGGAAAATCAATACAGAGACCCATAAGGCAGAAGTGCTACTGCAGTTAAAACACTAAATAGCGGCTATATGGCAGCAGGGTTTCTAATGACTAGAGAGATGTGTTTTTAACAGAAATCTCTTCCTACCTTGGTACAGACTGAAAGGAAAACAAGGTATCACATGCCAGCCAGGAGAGTAGATTATTACATGTTTTTAAACAAGAAAAAAAAAGATTAACATAACAGAAGTAGGTCACAAAGATTCAGGCGTATTTGAAGATGATGAACTGTGCTGGCTATATTCAGCTCCAACTTATATCACTGTATTGGGTTTGCGTGGCAATGACTCCGTGTCACTGTACTGTACACCATGACTTCACTTCTAAGCAGGCTTCATCTTAAAACTGCTGCCCCATGTCATGCCAAACAGCTGGCACCTCTCACCAGAAACAACATTTTAACGAATCTTATTTCACATACTCAAGATTGCACTTCTCACGTTTTCGAAACAAATTAACTTTTCCTTACAAAATAAAGAGTGGTTGAGCTGCTGCAGACTTCAGAATAAACGGATTTCTAATCGCTACAAGAGTGATTTCTCTATAGATTTCTCTATGCACCTTCTCGATTTCTCCTCTCAACATCTTATGGGATATCCATTATGACCATTCCCGCGATCTGAAGCATACACTTTGGTAATTTGTACTTTCTTTTAGCTTAAGGATGCAAGAACAACAACAAAGTGGCCTAGAGAAACAGTGTGTAAACATGTTCAGTAGGTGTGAGCAAATATATGAATTACATATATCTATTACAATTTCTCTTCTGCTTGCGTAGATCTATTTTTACATTTGTGGCCTGTTGAAAATCTGTATCATGCTGCTTCACTCACCTTCTGGGTTACGTTTCCATCAATGATTATCTAAAATACAGTCATCTCAAATGGGTAACCAAGCAACCAAATATGCCCCCATTATGAAAGCCAGGGAACTGACTAGATCAGGACAATTCATGCAAATCACTGTCTTCACAGTAAGACTCAGGTAGTTAAAGGAAACTCTACACAAGTTCCAGTCTTTCTATTATTGTTAGCGCGACGAGTATGAAACTACAGTACCTGAGTGTCATTTAACTTGACCTGTAACTGGATGGATTGCTAAAAAAGATCCAGCAAAACTGTTTATTAAGTTGAGTTTTCATCAAAACAAAATTTGTTCTGATAAAAGCCTACTTTCTGCGTTTTTATTCCTTAAGCTGTAGAGAAACAAGAAACCTTGAGTATTCAATTCACAGACACTGCCATGGGAATTTGCATCTGTTGTTTTTTCAGTGCCACCTTCCAGGTAGTCTACATGTTCCAAGAAGGAAGACAACCATGGAACAAATCTGCGGTGCACCTGGAGTCACGGAAGCAGAATCAGAGAAAGTACAGTCTAATCATGGAAACCAGAGCTATAAACACTGAAGTTTGTGGTGAGAACTCAATATCTACACATCGTATATTTTGGGTTGTTTTACTTGAGTCGCTGTAGTCTGGTCCCATGGACCAAAGGCCAACTAGAAGCCAGAAGGTCTAAGGTCTACTCCTGCAGTGCACCCTCTGATTAGTTTCATGCAAAAGACGTTCAGCTTGCACTTCACAGCTGCTCTGTCAGCAAATCAAAGCACGTGGAGAACGATTGGCAAATTCACTTCAAAAGCGTGCTTCTGAACGGAAATGTTAGTTAGTGGCATCCCGAGATACCCAAACTACTACACCAATACAGCACCATGACCAAAACTTACATATCAAAAATCATTTACCAGAAAAAACTGTCAGTATTAGTCAAATAGCGTCCTGTGAGAATGAGAGGTTTTTTTAAGCTTATTACTCTTCTTTCTCATTCTCAAGTAACATTGCAATATCCAGACATTTCAACAGTAGGCACACTTCAAGTCACTGTTTTTGTAGTCTATGTAAATCTTTGGACCGTTTTATACAACGGTCTTCATTCACAGCCCAGTGAAGACTAGCCGAAGCTTTGACTATTCATTGATTACTTCCATTTCCACCGCAGTTTGCTTACTTGCAGAAATTGAGTTAATTTTTGTAAGCACAATCATACAGTGAATTTGTTGCTTATGGACTGGGCTGCCTATGATCAATGGATCACAGATTAAGTCATACTTCTTCAACTGATTAGAATAAGTATAAAAATAGATTTTTCCAGGCTTGCTCACACTGCATATTTTTCAGGCTAGATTCTAATTTCAACATGACAATTTCACAGAGTGAGATACTGTTCAATGTGGGAAAATGATCACTGACAAATAAAATGATTTTCCTTTTGTTCCAGGAGAACTGGGGAGGAAAAAAAAAAAGTGCAGTAAATCTTAAAATTGATAGAAATTGCAAGGGAGACTTAATTCCGTATAAATATTAATACTAGAAACCTTGAGATTTGTCCTCGCCAAATGTCTACCTTAACACAAACATACTTTTTATCACCTCTTACGCATATTTGAGATCACTTCTGCATAAAAGAAGAGAAAATAGAACACTAGTTACCAAATCAGGGTAGACTCTGGTACTTTTCATAGGAAAATCTAAACCTTTGCCATC
>NW_008825430.1:3625969-3662480 GCF_000699105.1 Pygoscelis adeliae
TATTTCTTAGCTTAAACAGGCTTAAAGGGATGTGCAGAATCTCGATGATAAACTCAGAATGAATTCAGAACCCGTTCTCTGAGCATTTTCATTCCAAGGGGATGGACGATTGGACACACATTTTAGGCAGATTAAACTGTTAAATAAACCTACTTGGTTTCCCTTTTCTATACTGACGCTGCCAGCCTTTAGAGGTTGGTTCAATGTGGATTTTAAGCCCTTTAGAAAAATCACACAAGTTCTTCTTTTAAACAGAATGGCAGGCAGCCATTTCTAACTATAACTACTATCTGCCTTTATCTCAGATGACAACCGTACAAGACGTCTCCTGGGTAAATAACATTAAGTCCTAATAATCAGCAGTTAAGCAGGAAATAACACATTTGGGGTAAATCTTTCTGCGTCCTTTTGGTAAACGTTATGAAAAAAGGCAAGAGAGATCTTTAAAAAGTATAATTTTTTTAGATGTGCAATTTTTTGCATATTTTATGTGCAAAGTATAATTGCACATTAGAGACTTTCTTTACATTAAAAAGATTGTATAAGTAGAGATAAAGATCATATTGCAGAGATCATAGAATGCTATGAGTTGTTATGTATATACTGCTGGACAAAACCTACAATTTTCCTCAAACGGAACTCTTCTATTCAGTCAGTTACAAACTTACAGAAATACCTCAGACTGTTACTTCCAGAACAAGTTCCCATTGCAGAAATGAGCTCCCATGCTTAGATATATTTCTCAAAAATCCCTTTTCTGTCATTTTGTTTATATATCCGTCTAGATTCTAGCTTTATTAACATTATTAATGATGTGCACTACTATGTCTGTTCAAGACAAAACAAAAAGAAGGTAAATAACTCTTCATGGTTTAAGATTTTAGTGTCACGTGAAAGAAATGAGCACTAGAGCACAACAATATTTTTTCTGAGTTTGATGAACCAAAAGACTGAATATTGGCAAATGCTGTGCCACTTTTTAGTTCTGCTGCACAGTCTCATTTCCTGCTTCATGCCAATCACTGTACTGTCACTGTACTGAAAACTACTGGAAGCTTTCATTAACCAACTCAACAGTAAACTGTTTGTGCAAAACAAAGGTTATCACGCAATAGCCAGCAAAATTTGAGAAAACAATTACCAGTAACCATGATTTTTTTTTTTTTTTTTTTTTTTTTTTAAGGTCAGAAGTCACTGTATGCTGAGAGATGCAAACTTTTCCCTGTTATCTCCTCTCAGATTTTCAAAAGGAGTTTTCCTTCAAGAAAAAGGTGGGAAAAAAACAGAGGGGGAGAAGCTTATTTAAAAATAGGAGCACAAAGGACTGTGGAAGAACTCCAAGAGAGTGAAAACTGTCTTAGAAACTGTAAACAAAGAATGGTTATCAGTGGGAAATACTTCAAGAATCCCAGGGAAACAGACCAAATAATATTTTATGAATTGGCTCCTTGAAGCCACATTTTGTAGACTTTCAAATAGCCTTTGGAACACATGTTCTTGAGATCTGCTATTCATAATAGTCAGCTTAACCTTTCTCACTATGCTAATGGCCTAAATTAAGAGAAGTAAATCTGAATGCAATGGTTTAGAGATGAACTCTCAGCGTCACTCATCAATTGCACAGCTTTGGCTTCACAGGTCTTAGTCATCAACCCCAGGATCCAATTTATTTGCTTTGCCCAGTTCCCAAACGTTGCAGGAGTTCACAGGAACTGAGCAGACACTTCCTCCCTCCCACCCCGAAGATGCTGAAAGACTTTTTTTTTTTTTTTTTTAAAGAAGAAACACAAAACTGCTTTTGATGGTTACGTAAAAGTACAGAACACGACCGCTAAACCCCACTCCGTACTGAACAGCCCAGGCGCAGGGTTTGGGCAAGTGCTGCTTCCTTCCCAACCCACGCTGCGGACCTGGGACTTTCACTTGCCCGCAGGCAGCGGCGGGGCTGGGTGCTCCCGCCAGGGAAGGCCCTGTCACCTGCTGCCGCTTTCAGTATCAGGAGAGACTTTGGCCTTCTTAACTCTTGTTAAACACACAGCTTTCATCCAAACACCGTGCTACTGAAAAAAAACAAGTATAACTTGGCTCTTTGATTAGCTTTTGTACTATAATATTGTCACCCACAGATGTTTTCTAGTATCACAGTATTTATTTTTTCAAAAAATACTTAAAGTTCCATAGGAATGAGGGAGTTGGACATAGTCAAGACATACATATTTTAAAAATTCTATGGTGCCCTCCAGTCCAGGCTTACTCTACAACAGCCAGCGGGTAAGAACACAGTAATAGAGCATTAAGGCTGTGAGTATGTAGAAATACTGCACAGCTGAAAATAAGTATTAAAGATTATGTGATTCCTACAAGTTCATGAAATTTACTTGCCTTTAGGGTTTGATAAAGGCAAGATGCCAAGCGCCATGCAGCCCAATCCAACAAGCACTAAAGCGAATGGGAAGACTTCCGCTGACCTGAATGGTTTTTTGCTGACTGCATCTTTGGTGATGGAATGGTCTGAGCTGCCTCCTTTGAACAACTAAAATTTTTAAAAGTAAGATCCGAGGCAAGACGGAGCCAAGACATAAAGAACAGCTCCTGTCCTGGTTGCTTAGGCACTTTGAATTTGCAGAGGAGGATTCTGGTCTAAGAAACTGAAGAAAAAACCTGCCACATTTTTCACTTTACTGATTTTGTACAGTCTGAATATCTCGATAGATACGAAACTTCACTGCATGTATTTTTGACTGCAATGTGTATTATGCCAACTTGACCTTTTCAATTACTGTTTTTATACTTTCTCTATTCCCTGTTCTTTACAGGAGGAAAAAAATAAAAAGACTGCTGTGCGCGCAGTAGAGTCACCCACCTAAAAGAGCCGCTACCTACATCGTGTACTCAACTGTGGTGCCATCACAGAAGCCTCTTTAGGAAAATCTCTCTCCATCAAACTAAACACAGCAGTCCAAAATAAGTTCTTAAAAAGATCATATTTTAGGCCCACTTGCTCATTTCAATGGAATAACATTTCTTTAAGAAATAACAGGGAGATAACGGAACCCTTTACAGTCAGTTTTCAAAACCAACTGACAGAAAACATGAACAGAAGTGTTTGAGTTGCTTCCTACTACGCAGCTTCATGGTAACAGAAAGTTTGTTTTGATAACTAGTAACTTCACAGAATTGTAACTTAAATGAATTTCAAGAATTACTGCAGAGATACATTTTACCAAAAACTCTAGTATTGATGAAACTGAAGTCCAAACACAATGGTACCTATCCCAAAACACACAAGTTCCTTACTGCTGCTGACCTAGAATAAATTTAAAGCCTCCTCTCTCACATCTGCTGATGACAGGGCCTCAATGACTATTTCTTTGTTAAAAAAACCCCAGTGTTATCCCAGCGATCTCAAAAAATGCTGCAGGTTTGGCAGGTTTTGGTTTTTGTTTGTTTATGTTTTTGGTTTTTTTTTTAATTTTAGGAAGTATACTGTGGGAATTTACCCTCCCCATTTTCTTCTGCAGGTTGATAACCTAGAACAGCCCCATGCAGCAGGGGCAGTGAGCAGGCGGGTGCTGTCACACCTCTGGCAGGTGGGACTGTCACACACGGCCACCCAGCCTTCTTCAGCCCCAGCAGCCCCAGGGTGCCTCCTTCACCTGCTACACTTCTCAAAGGTATGAAACCCAGCCAGTCCTTCCCACCTCAGAGGCACCAGCTCTGACTGCCTGGGGAAAGACCTCCTCACACACCCAAAGTGCGCGTGAAGTACCGCGCAGCAACCTTTCAAAGAAAGGAAACAAAAAAGCAAAAGCAAACAAAAAGGGTACAAAACGAGCAAGAGAGCAATTGCTGGTGATCCAAATGCTTTATCAGAAGGATTATGCTGGACAAGACTGTGTCCACAGCGTTGTACATGCAACAAGTAAAACATACCACCAGGACTATAACTCCCCAAAATACTGTAAAATGCAAGAAATGCTAAATTCTTCCGGGTAGCAGCCAAAACCAATGCAAGGTAAGAACAAAGATCAGGGCCTCCTACTAACCAAATACAGAAGCGATGCGCAAAATGTCCTGTTTGTTTCTCTGAGGGACTCTAGATACCAGTGTTGTCAGGGTACTATAAGCTTTCTTTGCTACTGAGAGTCCTTGTTTTACTAACTTTTCAATCTGATGTTTCACAAAGCTGGTTAGCGCTGCCCACAGCCCCAAGGTAAACCGCGGCTTTCCTTCCTCACAGCTACGCCTGCCAGCCAGCGTTATGAATTTAAGAAGCACTCATGTATACTGTCACACACTGAATAAATACAATATCTTTTTTTATATCGAAATATAGCACAACTGAAAGTAATAATATGCTACTATTTAGGTCACTATAATGACAGCTACAGCAACATTTGATCATTTTAATACAAATCAGATCTTACATAAAATTCTGTGTTCATAAAAACTCTTGTCAGAAATTTGCCGTAGAAAATTCTAAGGTTAAAAAATCAAATTTGTCCTCTCCAATATGTTATTCCTTTGCTGTGACTGGGCCTAAGCTGCATTTGCTGTCAGGAAAAGGATGCAGCTGAACCCTCCAAAAGTTCGTTAGGCTTTTCATCTCTTATTTCTTAGTGAAAAAACACACAACACAATATTTTTGTTGTGTAAAGAGGTCTCTTAAGCATGTCATTATTGCTTGTGTGTTAATAGCACATTTTAACAAAACAAATAATTTGCTTAATAGAGTATCTGTTATCAAATGAGATCCAGTAAATAAAACACGTTCTTAAAGTTATTTGCAAGTAAATGACAGTCACGTGAATTGACTAAATAACTATGTTATGTACAAAATGAAAGTGTGATAAAATACACAAATAGCGATAGAGAAAATGGAGTCTTTTCTCCAGCAAGGCTCCTCAGCTACCGGAACTGATTTTCAAGCAGAGCTCCTCAGTTAAAGCTCTTAAAGGAAGCTGTTTTAGAAGAAAACTGCTTTCTCTGTTATTACAAATAACAATAGATAGGCACAGACTGGAGTGAATTTATAGCTGTGTATCACTCTTAGGACTCTGCTTCTGTTCATGAACAACTCAGATACGCTCTCATGGTTTGTGCTGTTTAGCAGAGCCCCTAGAGGGACTTAAAACTTCGTATTCATGCAGCAACTATCCATTATGCTATATATTTTAGATGATGAAATTAACACCCAGGAGATACAGTCTCAAAACATTACATGGGCCTTTAGCTCTGTGACTCCCCTTGATTTGAATGGCACATGTGGTTAAACCCTTTGCAGACCTTTGAGAATTTAGCTTAAGATACTTATCTCAGTGGCGATAACACAAATACTAAAGTCTAATGCTCCTCACTGAAGCATCATTGCTTAAGCCACGTTCTTGATACTGCCATCTTAGTCCTCCTGAAGAAAGCCTTTTCCCTCCCCATTCATCAAATTATTCAATTAAAAGCCATAGGACTACACGCCTAAAATGATGCTATTCAGTAGAATGGTGACAGCATTAATACACACATCCATAGAGTCACTAGAATTGTCTTCTGAAAGATTATCAGCTGCAGTACTTACACAGTACCTGTCAATTCTACACAAGATATGTTTTGAATTGACTTCTGCATCTCAATTTGCAAAGGGCTATTGTTTGCCAGCTCAGGGAAATTAAGGGACTGAAACCTGTATTCAACCATGGCACGATTGTTCCATTTTTCTGGGAGCAGTCCTATGCCAAGAAAACAACATCTATAAGGCATTCAGAGATATCAAGACCAGTGTTAGGATAACAGTAAACAGCAAGGTGATGGAATTCTTTAATCTCATGACACTGTGGTATAAAAACAATGGCAAGAGAAACATCACAAGAACAGAGAAAAGACATTACCCTTTTACAGAAATAAAAAACCAGTTGCAATTCTACTGTTCCCAGTGAAAAAAGCCAGGGTTATCTAGATAAAAGCCCCACCTATCCCTAAAATATGAAGCCATAAAACTGGAAATACTCATAGGAATTCTGGAAAGGAAAGACAGCGTCCTCTTTTGTCAGTGCTAACAGGTAGCAAGGGAACGCTCCTTCCTTACTAGAAATTTGATTAGCTGTTTCATTCTTTCTAAACATCAATTTTCTTAATGAACTGCAGTCTTTACTGCATTCCGAGTTATGGACAGGTTTACAATGTAAAGCGTTGTGACACCTGTCAATGCTCAGAGCTGCTCTGACCTCTGCCTGCCAGGGCCTGTACATTCCCTTTTGACTCTGCCTCTGGGTGTGTGTGTGTGTGTGTGAGAAAGGCAGAGAGAGAGTGCCATTGACAGAAAAGATGTCGTCTCCAAACAGCATGAACCCCATTCTCAGTGATGTAAATATCTTTAGAGAGCACCCGGCCCTCTCCGTATTCTCTTACGCTCTCTCCTTGCCATGTCTTTTCTTGCACCACAGCCATGTCCTTGGTGGCAATATTGGTCCGAATTCCCTCTCACCCCTATTCTTCTGGCCTGAAGAGAGGTGCAAAAAAAGCAACGCTGGAAAAAGTTGCTACAAAAGCTAGAAGCAACGTTAGCGGGGAGCTACACCTCAGTTCAGCAATATGCCGACAGCTTTTCCTGCTATCTTCCATAGAAGTCTTTTGGCCCATTGGACAATACGCTTCCCCTCTTCTCTCTCTCTCATCACAGAACTGCGGCAGGACGTGAAAAGAAAAGGTGGGGCAACATGCAAGTCTATCCAGCAGAGAACAAGGGTGTTGTGACAGTATCAATTTAAAAACATGTTGAATGCACTTTGGCATACTTGATTGGTCCTCTTCAATACAGGAAAAAAACCCAAAACATTAACAATTTGTTTTAGATAGCTCAATCTGCACACATAAGATTCAGAGAATTCTACAGGCCAATAGCAAAACTATTTTAATAATTAAAGAAACCCATTCAATCTTCACAAGCCAGTAACTGAGCAGTGTCTCCTTCCTCTTCACAGACAACAAAATGCACAGCATTCTTTATTAAGCCAGATAAATTATTTTTTTGGTCAAAATCAAAATAGCATTTATTATTAAATTCTCCAAAGTAATACGCTCACAGTGGCTGTCGACTTCAAATTTGAAGTATGATCGCATAGAAATTTAGTTCCAGTTATTTTTCTGCCCAGCAGCTAAGAAATTAGCAATTGCATTTGAAAATCTGTTCCCTTTCATGTTTCTTTTCCACAAAGTAGTGCCTCTCAGATGCTGTACTGCTTTATAGAGGCTTTTCGTAACGGCAAATGGTCAGCTGCACTTGCTTGTATTCCTAATGTTCAAAGTAATTTAATGCCAACTACCATTCCTGAAAGCCTTAAAAATTTCCTACAAATCCAAATTAAATTACACTATAGAGACTAATCAGTGACTACATGAGTGTTCTCTTGGTATCTGGGACACTCTTTAAAGCCACAAATGCAGCACTTTCGAGTATTTTTCTCCAGCAGGGATGCTAAAAAAACAGAAGAATCGCAGCAGATAAACTTTCTCATTGCAAATCTGCCCCTCCTCTACATTTACTTTGCCAGCTACAGACACTGAATAAAAGGGGGACAAAGCATAGGTTGGAACACCTGTACAGGAAGGAACAGAAATGCAAGGGCAGCTTCGGATACCAAGGGGACATCGAGACTCTGCAAAGGCACATGGGTCATGATTTAGGATTTCAGTAGTGGGAAGTGTAAATAAAGGAAGTGAAGCCCAGGGATGCAGCAGAGGAGCAATACCAAGATATCTGTGTAGTAAGTACGTGAAGGAGAAAGGAATGGAAAAAAAAGGTTAGCTCCTGCAAAGTAATGGTTTTGGGAAAACACACGCACATATAAGCCGCAAGCACACGTTCATTTATACCTTCAGCTGCAGCAGTCACTGCCTCCAGCTTCGTGTCCACCCTTCCCTGGTGGTTAGCAGCTCTCTAGATCTACTGTTGGGTATGCCTATCCATCAAGCGCCTGTACCGCTTTTATATGAAGGATAATAAACTTAGAATAGCCTAACAAGGAATATTGCATTATCCAAACCAGTAAGGTAACTGGAGGCTGGAGACAAAGAAAACAGCAATCGGACACGGTCTGGCATTTGTCATTGTCTACAATCATCAGTGACACAGGATTATAGAAGAGGATTACTGGAAGACATTAGGGTTTTACTCAAGCATCTGAGAATTATATTAAAGTCATATTTGCAGCAATATACTTACAGAAAATTAATGTTCTCTCTGTCACTGCAAGGAAAGCAAAGGAGAAGCTGCAGGCACTTCAGACAGAATCATCTATCACTCAGTATCAGGACCTGGTTTGGAGGCTAGTTCTGGGCTCCCTCAGTTCCCAATAAAAAGCCAAGCGTCCATTCAAGGCCAAACCTGTCACAAATCTGGCATCAGCTCTTCTTTACCCAACGAGTGAGCAACAGTTCTGATTTTTCCACAAAAAAACCCAAACACCCATTATTCTTCTCCCCCAAGGAAACAAAAAGAAATGAGTGATCTATGAAAAGAGTAAGTCTCCCTGTGCAAGGGTAAATAATGTAGTCATTACATATAACCTGTTTAAAAAAAAAAATCCTGTTCACTCTAGTAATTTTACAGGATTTTATTGAATACTTTTTTAACAGCCTGGACTTCTGGCAATTGCAACTTATTTGATATTGCAAATTTAAACCTGGAAAAGGCATCAGCTTTGTAAGGAGGGCAGAAAATGAAAGCCTCAGATGTTTATTCAGCAGAAGATGCTTCTTGTTTCCTCTGATTTTGTGTACAGACAATACTCCACATCGACCTCATTTTGAAGTCTAATACACTGCTGATTTTCCAAACTCATATTAATTACACCTTGAGCAAATAGCAGATGGGGTTGTGGCCTGTGGATTTGCATTGTCTGGAGCTCTGCTACACAATGCTTCACAAATCAGCGTTCTAAAACCCCGTGCTTCTCAACGCAGCAGGTATCAAGCCCCTCCGCAGTTCAGCTACAGGCATGCTGAACTTCAGTTCCACAGAAGTGACCCTGCTGGCTATTGAAGGCTCTACTTTGTGGAAGCTTCCCATGTCCAAATAAAACCTTCAGAAATCTGGTATTTTCCAAACTCTTCAGCTTCAGAAAAGCCCTCACCACACATAATTTCACAAGCCCCAAAGAGCCCAATATTTTTCCTTCTACAATAAGCAACTTCAGCACGATGCTAAAGAGAAAACAGTTCCTATTTCCATCCCTACCCCGGCAAGTCTTATGTCCTATCCCACTCCTTTAAACTGCTAAAGTACAAAGGTGGTATAGACATGACAAGTCCCACAAAAGAAATTACAGCCTCATCAGCTCCAGCTGCCCAGCTCATGAAATCAAAACCCTCTAATTGCTGAGAACAGAGAAAAGGTGGAAGAGGCTTTCTCTTGGTTGCTATGTTCAGTGGCCTTTGCCTGCTGCAAATTCTGGTATCTCCATTTATCTTGCCTTCCCCTGAGAGCTTTTAAGACCAACCTGACTTTGCCACACTGAGAGCCCTGTCCCTGCTCCTGGCACAGCCACGATCTTCCTCCCACCCTGGGAATTCTTGGTTCATGCTCCCTTCAAGCGCTTCCTTGATTACAGACCAGTGCCCACATTGAGCAGCACTTCAAACTATTTGAGCAGCTATGGCATGAAGCCAAAATATGAGTGATAAAATGCTTTACGTGGGTGTATATCTGAGGAGTGTAATTTGAGGGCAACACAAAAACACGTGGACGTGTTCTTAAAGGTAAGGAGGTGAAGGTAGCTGGCACAAAGCAGTAAGCAATTTATAAGACCAGGATCTTACCTGTCTCTTTGAAAGAGGATAAGCATGGCTACAATGCTTAATAATTTAGATGCAATTTCCTAGCGGGGCTCCATACAGCTGTCCTTATTTAATATCACATTGAGCATAGTCTTGGTCTTAAGGAATTAAAGGAGTACTATTAATAACACGCAGGTCTGAGTTCTTCCACAGAGTGAGCAAGTTTTTAGTTTTGATGAAGACAAATGGCTGGTTTTGTTCGTTTTTTTTTTTTTTAAATTATTATTATTATTGATGTAAAATTGGTGGCAGATAGAGGAGTTATTCTCTGTTATTCTCTATATCTGGAAGCAATTCCCGGGAACTGGATGTTGAGTACTGAGATTTCTGGAAGATAGGAGTGCCTGTGTAGTGTTTGCAGCTGCCTCTTTTTCCACGGCTTGTGTATCTGCATGTAATAAAATAAGTTACAAAAATTCTGCGTCATTGATTTCTGGTAGGGTGTCAAGCTGTGATGTTACCAGGATGCTGATAGAATTCCAGAAAGATAACAATATTGTTAAAAGAAAAAACAACAACTGAATCCATAACAGCTTTCTGGGGGAAACGGGAGATTTCAACTTGAGACAAAAGGACTTGCACAAGGTAAGAGTAAATTGGAGAGAAAAATTAAATCAACTCTCTCCATTCCTATCTTATTTCTCTTATGCTTTCAAGCATTGCCATCCTTTGTGTCCTCCCCTCATGTTTCATTTAAAAACTCAAACCCACCAAAAGAATTTTCATAAACTGTTCTTACTGAATTTTTTTTCCTAAGTGATTCCTATAGGCTCTGGTTCCATGTGTTGCTTAATCAGCACTCTTGGAAACAACATCTCCTGCCAGTTGATTGACAGGAAGTATTGCTTATTGCTTCCAGGAAAGCTAATTCAGCAAAAAAAAAAAAAAAAGGGGGGGTTCCACTGAATTCGAATGGAATACAATAAACAAAAACACTGTAAAAGATCGTTTAAGCAGTCACCCTCCCTCCATATGCAATGCTAAGTGATAAAATCTCTACTTCGATACAGGTAGTTTGTCACGGGAAGAAAACAGGGAAAGTGTAAGCAAATAAAGAGTCTCCACTTTTCTTCTTTGAGGGCCAGTTATTAACAAGTTCACACAGTCTCAAGCAGAAGTAGTCTGTTCACCGATACCACTTTTTCCTACTTTTTGGTGCCATATGCAGTTAAAGATTTTGTAAAAGGGAAGGAAAGCACTAGTTAGGGGAACACAAGCTCACCCTTTTACAGCAGGAACCTTCTAGGCCGAGTGTGCCGGGTGAAAGGGGTCTGGGGTGGAAACGAAAGGCGAGCAAGCCGCTTTTTTGGCCTGGGTCTCAACCCTGAAGTTGTTTGGATACACCAAGTTCCCATGGGGACCGTAAGGCACCCAGGAATAGCCACATCTGTGCTTTCCCACCTCTCCCCGAGCCGGGTCTCTACGCACAGAGGTTGGCACGCTCAGGGAAGGGCTGAGGACTCTTTAAGCCGATGGGACTCGTAGCTCAGACAAATCTTGTGGTTTTGAACTGCTCTGGCGCGGTGGCAGAGACAGACCCGTGGTACCAAGTGTAATGCTCTGTGGTCTGACGTTATTTCCAGGCAGAACCACCATGCATCACTAAACAAGCTCACACTCACCAATTGTCTTTGTCAAAAATGAGGGGCTAGGTTGTGGGGAAAAAACAGGAAGCGTTAGAACTTTGTCTCTTGATAGTTTGTTCAATAAGAATAATTAAATGCATAAATATTTCTGAAAGTTCCAAGTAAAAAAAAGAAGTATCAATACAGCATTTGTCTCTTGAGTTTTGCTACTGCCTAAATTAAAAAAATACACATTTTATAAATATAAAAAATTAAAATAAATCTAACAAACAAAATAAAATTGGTGGCAAAGCACAGAAACAAGGGGAAAGATCTTCTGGGAAACTTTACAGAAGCGAAAGGTGTAATTTTTTCAAAAATCTTACTAGGATCTAGGCTGTATGATTTCACGTTGACACTATTTTTTGGTGAATTTTCCTTGCTAAAATTTACATCCAACTATAGTGCTAGTAACATGGAAACCCTCAGCAAGAGACCTCAAAACCCACCGGGAAACACGAGCTCCTTCGCGAGTTCCTTTGATCGTGCTGATAATCCCTACAATGAAGAATGCAAGCTTGCATTTGCCTGGTTTTTAAATGCAAACATATAATATCTGCAGTCAAGGTAGAGTATTTTTCACCACAATGAGTACCGTCAGAGATGTACGTCTTTCATGCACTGGAGGGAGAGAGTCGCACACAACCTTTGCTGTGCTAAACAACACTAATGCTTTGCCTAGCAATTGCAAGAGAAATCCTGCAACAGAGGAACTGTCCTAAGAGAAATCGCTTTGTATTTACCTCCAGTCAGTGGCTGACTCCTCAGTCTTTCAGCTTTAGGGTACATTTCTTACAAACGTTTTTATCCTTTTTTTTTGTAAACATGGGTGTTCTCATTTTAAAAGGAAATGTCTAATCCTTTCTTGAATCCTGCTAATCTTTTTGCGACGATGATATCCTACAGCAGTGAATACCAATCCACCAATCCTTATCATCTTTGCAATATAATTTTTAGAATGGCTTATCAGAAGCTAATACAGCATTTAGAACTGTGGTAAAACAATCAATTCCAAACAGAGAATTACAATATTTCCAGCTTTATTTTCTAAAATCCCATTCTGTAGGCTTATCCAACTTTATGAACTTTCCTGACTGCCATGTTCTACTTCAAAGGGATATCTATTTAACCTTTCCACAAAGATACCTAGGCCTTTTTCCTGAGTAATTACAGTTAATTACATGCCTGTAATCTCTATGAGCAGTTGAAATTATTTTAAATGTGCGTTACTTTGCATTAGTCAACATCACATTTCACCTTCCGTTATGCTGACCACTAGCTAAGCTTTAAGCCATGCAACCTTCGGTCTTACTTTTCCTAAATAAATGCATAATCTGAAAATTCATTACTTTTTGCCTATTTTTTTTTTCTACAGTACAAGACACTTTGACCCACTGCAGGCAAATAATATGCATGATCATCAAATCAAGCTAAAGAGCAAGGAATTCGAAAGCAATTTGGTTGCTAAGTTTCTGAGGTCATATTTGACTTGAAAATTATTGCACACTAATCAGGGGACCTAATCCTTTCCCAAACCAATTTAGTGTTCATAAGTCTTCCTGTAGACAGAAGACCTCCTTTTACATTTTGCCTCTCAAAACATGAGATGTGTGTCCATATGAAATCCATATCCGTGAAACCTGTACGCCCACTTACATCCCAATTACTTTGCAGACTTTTCTTTATGAAGAGGCATTAATATGATTAGAGAATTAGTAGTATCGTCCTTGCCCGGTGTGGGGATATCTAGCTGTCAGAAACTCAATCAAGATGACAACTTCATCACGTAAAGGTTTCTGAAGCGTCCCCCATCCAGTAACTTAAGGTCAGGAAGAACAGGATTTGAACCGATACTGAAATGTAGGTGAAAGTTTTCAGTTGCTTGGTCAGCAGCTAAAGTGTTTTTGTAGCTCTATAAATTCACTTAAAATACAGGGCAGATTTTTGAACAGGTAAGAAAGGTTTAATAGTTGATGATAAGCATCCTATGAAAAACTAGATGCAATGCCCTTTTCGCTATTAAAGGCAATGAGAAAAAAAATGAGACATTATATGCTTGAAAGAAAGTTATATTTTTAAGAAAGCATCAGCCAATCTTTTTTTTTTTTTTTTTTTTTTTTTCCATTTTTTTTTTTTTTTTTTTTTTTTTTTTTTTTTTTTTTTTTTTTTTTTTTTTTTTTTTTTTTTTTTTTTTTTTTTTTTTTTTTTTTTTTTTTTTTTTTTTTTTTTTTTTTTTTTTTTTTTTTTTTTTTACATCCCAATTACTTTGCAGACTTTTCTTTATGAAGAGGCATTAATATGATTAGAGAATTAGTAGTATCGTCCTTGCCCGGTGTGGGGATATCTAGCTGTCAGAAACTCAATCAAGATGACAACTTCATCACGTAAAGGTTTCTGAAGCGTCCCCCATCCAGTAACTTAAGGTCAGGAAGAACAGGATTTGAACCGATACTGAAATGTAGGTGAAAGTTTTCAGTTGCTTGGTCAGCAGCTAAAGTGTTTTTGTAGCTCTATAAATTCACTTAAAATACAGGGCAGATTTTTGAACAGGTAAGAAAGGTTTAATAGTTGATGATAAGCATCCTATGAAAAACTAGATGCAATGCCCTTTTCGCTATTAAAGGCAATACGAAAAAAAATGAGACATTATATGCTTGAAAGAAAGTTATATTTTTAAGAAAGATCAGTCTATTTTTTTTTTTTTTTTTTTTTAATGAGCCATTCCCCAGTGCTAGCAGTAACACTTAGTAAGGCCTTTGAGGAGGGCATTTCACTTAATAGAACAGCTTGGCATATCCTGTTTCATCTAAAGAAAAAACTGTTTTATAGAACTAGATTGCATATCATCAAAACCTCGACATTTTGAAAGTAGAATATGTTATGGTAGATGATTCAATTACTTTCCTCTTCATTACAGCCACTTCTGTTATAACAGTCTTACCATGAGAAGCCACCAGATTTTCTGTACTGAACCACTTTCCCATCACTACTTTAGAGGCAGAAACAAAAGCTATGAGAAGCAAAGCTGAATGAGTCTATAATCAGTTTTAAGTGTGTATTAACCTACTGTATGTCAATGCTTCATACTCTTAGTACTGTATATAGAGATGTAATAAGTAGAACGGCATTGGGATGCATTCTAAAATTTCATGAGACTTCTGAAGAATGAAGAGTAATCAGCTTTTAAATATTGTCCTTTTATTTTAGTACAGAACCATAGTAAGCACTGTACCTCAGAAATATAAGAATTATAGTTTTTGGAGCTTAGAAAATTACTCAAAAAAGGTTTTGCATTGAAAGCATTCCATCTACAACTGGAGTGTTTTGAAATGGGCTTCTAATTTAAATCATCAGGCATATCGTCATGTTCCTGTGGGCTTTTCAGGATTGATTCAAGCTCACTGAATCCTGACTCTCATTACTATGTTATCTTGGAATATCAGTTTACTATGCATGCCGTCTATGTGTCAGTGGCCAACTTGCCAAGACAAAACACGAAGAACAAAGTTGAGACTAATCTTGGGTATGACTACAAAACTCCAAATGGGCATAAATCAAATTACTGCCACGTCTTGCCCCATCACTAATTTTCAGCTGTTGTGATACCTGTATCTGATAAACAGATAGAAAGAAGAACCAAATGCTGCCATGGTGTCTTTATCAAAAACCACACCGCTGTTTCACCTCCCACCACCCCAGGGGTCTGAATCTATGTCCCAAGCTTCACCTGCGAGACATCAAAAAGCAGAGGTAGAAATCCTTCAGTGCTTTTTGTAGATTGTCACATTTTCGTATTTTCTTTGAATTCTCCTCTCGGAAAGAAGAATCACATGTTGGTTCACACCACTGTATCAATCCGCCTGTTGCTCTTGATACTATTTTTAGCTTCCACGCAGTATTTTCTCCTTTTTAACTCTTCAACTAGTGGAAGCTGTTGCACGCGCTGGTGGCAATTGTGATCTCATGTGGTCACAATAAACACCTCATAGCAAGTCAGAGTAATAAGGGATTGCTTTACCACCTCAGCTGTTCGTAGAGAAAAAACTAGCCAAGTACAATTCGGAATGCATCTTCAGGCACAGACTCACACAGAAACTCATTAGAACGTCTCTGCTCATCACAAGAATTCCGATTAAGCTGGAAAACATAAAACGCTTCAGGCCAAACAAGCAAGTGTGTCATTGTATATAGATCTCTTTTATGTAATTCTTGTAAATCATCTTCCAGAAGATGGCTTTAAATGCTGAAGCGTAATTAGGATAATTACTGCTTTGCAAGTAGCAGGAAGTTGTATCCAGTAGGGACAAACGAGCCAGTTTGAAGAGACGGGGGAGGAATATGAAAGAAAACACATCATCCCAAACTCTGGTGCTGAAAAGATTCAGAATTAATTTCAGACTATTTAAAGAGTTTGCTTCATCTTGGAAATATTTCATTTTGGTGACAATATTCCCTACGGGGCTAACAGATTCTTTTAAAAATATGCTTGGGTCCCTGAGAGTCCTGTTAGATATCTTAAAAATGGAGGGATTCAGTAGAGTGAGGAAATGGGGAAAGAGCTGCAATTCAGTGTGACCCGCTGACAAGAGCGGGGTTGAGGGAAATCACTGGAAACGGGACATAACCACAAAATAGTTAATTTGCTTCTTACATTAAAAAGCTTGATTTACAGTAAGTACCAGACGACATCAAGCCATAACATACTTAGATACCCTGACACGATATACAACGTGACTGTTGCACACCTTTGCAGAAAGTGCAAACTTCAGAAAGTTTAAAAAACAAAACAAACAAGACAGACCCAAGGACACCCCCCAACTCCCATCCCTCCCCCCTCCCGAGCATCGTGCTGAAAAAGCAAATACGGATATGAAAACACTTAGTACCCCCTGCCCAGGACTCGCTCAGCAACTTGCATCCTTTTTGAGGTTTGAGCCTAAAAGATGCATCAGCTGGGAGCACGTCCCCTACAGCTTTATAAATTATTTTGTTAAATTTGAAGATTAGTACAGAGTAATAAACAGGGGGTAGGAATACGGGGACTACACCCCAGGGGAACATAACTATGCGTGACCTCAGCTAGCCTGGGGGTTTTGACAAAGCTCAGATATATTCTGCAGCCCAATTTATGTACCAGGATATCAGAATCTTTCGAGATTCTTTAATAGCTGCATCAGTGCTAATTTTATGCTAATCTCTTACTGTGCACATCCATGATCATTAAGACTTCTGGAGATTGGATATTACATACAATAAGCCGATCATTTGTTAAATAGAGAGTTAATGGAAAATATCTGATAAATTTAAACATTAACTTTGTATTTGTTTCCTGTACAGTTGTACACAATAAGAAGTTATTGGGCCAGCATTAATGTACTCTATGTTTTGCATGATTGCTTTTGTTAACTAATATGTCACAATACAAAAGCAGACCTTTTGAGAGAATACAAGGTTATTCAGATGAGGAGTCATGTTCCTTTCCAGTTCTATATTACAAGAACGAAACCGCTACATAATCTGGAAGAATAAAACAATTTCCTGGCTTTGATTTACCTGAACTTCATTAAATCTCAGTTTAACTAGTTTCATTTCCCCAGACTAATCCCACCTCCTGAGATAATTTTTAAAGTTGTTGCCCATAACAAAGCTCTCCTGCTGACAAAACTGAAAAACCTGTTGTTTCTTGGCTGTGCTGATCAACTTTACTCTTATTGCCAGAGATAAAAACCCCAAAGCAATCAAAACTGCACTGAATAAAAAACTGGATGCGCATCATTTGTTCTTTAATTTGAGTAAACGCAGCCTTCAAAGGTTACATACTCATGCGTTAGTGGTAGTTAGTTTTATAAAAGTAGCCTTTAACTTTCCACAATACTGGTATATATGTGCCTTTCATGGAAATTAAAATACAGCTCTGCTTTCACGAAGAAAAGTAATTTTGTCTATCTGCTTAGAAATCTGTGCTCTGGAAGTAAATAAAATAATTACATCGAAAAATATTGGTTTGTGACTTCTGTAATTCCGTTCATATGCTAGGGACCCGAGGGACCGCTTTCATTTAGTTTTGTCCCTCATGGTTCAAGGCACAGGGCTCTCCTTTCACTGTTGACTGCTCAACCAATTCTGCCCCTGAACCGATTCCAACAGTATTTATGAATGTTATTTAGCTGGAAATCTTAATGTAGGATACATTGCAGTGAACCTCTCTGTCCAAAAATGAGGGCACGAACTCGTACAAGTTTCCAACCGCAGCCAAGTTTTACTTCTACGGTTACGCATAACAGAGTTGGTCTGGAAAGTTGGGATCTTGACACCCCACGCAGTCCCCCACCCAGATCCCGGCCCGGGCACCTCTCGCACTCACACCACAGAGCATTTGGATAGGCAGGACATCGCCTGCTCTCCCCTGCGGATTACGGGCAGCTCTGAAAGGGTTATGCCACCTTGTAAGGGAGCTCCTGTTGTGCAGGACTCCTCACTGGTCGTGCCTCACCCACGGCAAGCTTACTTCTGTTGGCTAGAGCAGCTTTGATTAAGCCACTGCCACAAGACTACAGGGGAGAGCGTCCCCCCTCCCCTCCCGGCCTTGCACAGACATGCAGTATGACAGTCAGCTGTGCCTTAACCTGTTAAAAATCACTAAAAATTGCGTAGACTGAGATATCTTGGAGAACTCTGAAGAATACGTTTCTATCAGTGTGTTTGAGATGATTACTCATGACTTGTGAAGCTTGATTACATGACTACAGTGCCTCCCGTTTCTTATTATTTATTAGATTTCTCATTACTACTTAGGGGCAAAGAAAGAAAAACGTATTTTGGTATTTTCAGCTTCTTCCCCCTCCCTCATAGTTCAACTTCTTTATAATTTACTAGGTTCATGCGTGTTAATAGAAAAAGGAAGGCGTTAAAAAAACCTGTAAGGATAATTGCCTGCCACAGGTTTATAAGTTACACCTCATGACAGTTTGCGTAGGTATTTACTGCACTGTTTACTCAACTGTTAAACAAAAGGGATTATTTCCTCTCATAAGTCTTGCATTTTGATAAAATACTACCACAGCAATATATTATTCTGTTCTAAAAGAACATACTCATTAAAATATTGCATGCAGCTCTGGATTTCATATCTTGCTGTAAACTATATAGGGACACATAAATTGTTTTTCAATTAACATTCTTCCCTCAGATTATTTTCTATTCACCTACTCAAGTTCCAATGAATTACACTTATGTATTATGCGGCTATGCAGCTGCTAGGCTTTCTAGGCTATAAAAAGGACAAAGTTTTCTTGGGATCCCTCTTGGTCCTAACGTATAGCCAAAAGCCTGGGCACATTTAATTTTCTGTTCATAAAACACTTCCAGAAAGTGGGAGACCCCATTCAGATCTGACAAAAGTTTTTGTTTATAATATCTAACTTATAACGTAAACTACTGCAAACCAAACTTGATTAGCAGTAAAAGAGACAAGACAGATGCTGACCGCCATTTTCAATATATTAGTAACCTGCAGTGAAGTCACAGGATTTAAAAGAATTAGAATACAGCCAAAAGACTGAAGGAAAATTTGTGTTCTGTCATGTTTTTGCACCCACTGCTGCCAGGGCTGTTAAAATTATAACCGATATTTTTGTATTTAGCTGTATACACCGAAATGGGGATTTGACCCTGCATACTTTAAGCATCCAGAATCCACTGACATGAGTTTGAGAAACACAAGCAAGAAGAGTTTTGACCTGCTTGGAGTGCTGTGAGGAGAAAGGAATACAACATTGTTTGATGTGTTTACATACATGTTTAAGCTCATCGTATTTCAGTTACCTACATAAATTGTGTGTGGGGAAAAAAAAAAAAAAAGGACTCTTTCTTAAACAGATGCCGCCACCAGCCCAGCCCCCAATATAAATTGATAGTTTCCCTGCAAAAGCATGGCTGGAGTTCAGCAGAACATGCTATACTTCAGCTACCATTTCACCGGGGAACATTTAATATTTATCTTAATTTACATTAATATGCATAGGCAACTTTTTCCTATAGAGTCAAGTAAGAAAACTATGGTAATGCAATAATAAAGCTGCACATTTAAAGCATCAAAAGCTCAGGAGGGTAAACACCAGTAGTAATGTCAGCTTTCCATACTGCTACTGTATTATATTCCCTACCGTCCATTTTTGCCATTACTTCTAGTTTAGTTTATTACCATTTATATAACAAAAATAAAACAAATTCTAAACATGGTACAAACCAGAGCAGAATCTCTGCAGAAATCCAGGTTTACACATCCAGACAGTAATTTCAATGGTGAATACCACTGAAGAATTGTTCCATGTAGAAAAATACTTAAGAACGGCCACATATGGTTCCCTACCTACTGTCCCTCAAAAATGTTCAGATGTAACCAGCTAACGAGGCGATCTCTCCCTGCCCCCAACCGCTCCCTAACCTCCTTCCCCCATCCACCAATTGCTAGGTCTCAAAATGAAACTAAACCAGGGAAGTCAATTTAGTTTCTTCCAGTCTCATCGACATCAGATTTTTCAGACCCACGGGGCCTTCAGTTACTCCGAGCTGCTGCTTCATCCCCAAATGACACAGTTAAAACCCCATTGTCTTCAGTGTCGCTAAAGGCAGGAACTGAGGAGAAAGGGCTTTACCGGTGACAAAAGCAGCTGGAAAGGCAAAGCAAGTACCAACAACTACTCCGAGAGACACAGAAGAGAGCGAGCTGTTCGCCTGTTTTACATGCCCGGAGTCATCTGGCATAGTGACAGCTATACGCAACAGCCTCCTTCTGCCCATCCCTCCAAAGCAGAGGAGCGAAAAATACACCTGTAGGAGGGGAGACCTGTTGAACAGAAATCGGCTGTTTGCACATGTTCCTCCTTCAGTGCAAAACCTCCTTTTTACCCTACATTGGCATAACAGCGTCCTAACTGATACAGCTAACACAATTTTCAGACTTTTGCATTTAGAGTACCACGTGAGCCAGCCATCAATACTGCCGTCAGTTCATTTCATCCTTTTAAACTCTGAAGGCCAGAAGTGACTGGCATGCTTGCAAGGACAGTGCTTTTCTCCATTTTTAAGTAAACGTGTCAGTCTTTCTGAGCACCCGCAGTCCTAGGCCGATAACATTTTTTGTTGGTCGTGTACTCATTGCTGAGTTGGTTACAGCCCGCTGATAAACGGGTGAGGAGAGAGAGCCCAGTGTGAGACTCCTTGGCTATTACTCTTTATTGGAACTAAGGTCCACCTCTTCTCCTGCATAATGGGCCTATGTAGAGAGAAAAACAAATCCCGATTCCTTTGAAAAAACATTTTTCTTTAATCTCCCTTAGATCAGGCAATTTCTAGATGATTGTTTCTTCACTGCTTGAATTTCTAGATGGATTTCCGCTGGGCATTCTGTAAGCGCTCTCATTTTTAATAGGTCATACATAATATTTAGTATGAAGGCTGCATACATATAGAGACATTATGCTACTAAGGTATACTACAGTTCTATCTTCAAATGCTTTGGTATAATCAAGTACTCCATCACTCTCCCAGCTCCTCAGTGGCACACTCCCACCACTCCTTGGGGTTTTTTTTCCACCTCCCTTTCATGACATCTGTTCCTTCCTCACAGGTATGCTTTCTGAATTATATGCTGTCTGTCTGAAGTGTTCAGTCTTAAAATCCCATTCTTGTTTTAGTTAGATAGTCTTCAGAATTGTTTCCTTCAGGAGCTGGAGGCCATTATCCAGTGAGCCTGCCTTTATATTTGCCCCTTGCGTTTTAAGCATCTAGAACAAAATAGCCAAGTGTATAGAAAATCGAGTTACAGAGCTTTGAACTCGTCCTGTGATAAATCTTTTCCAGGGTGAGGGATGTTCACTCATATCTGAAAAAGATTAACCCTTAAGAATGCAAGAATCCAGAAGAATTAGCACATGTTAAGCTAGGCCACATACTACGTTATATTTTAATTGACAGAGAACTAAAAGTTTTAGATAAAGGTAACAAGATCTGCACCACAATTCTGTAAAGCTTTTGTAATACCCAAGAATCTTTTCTTGCCAATATACACACAAATGGGAACCCTTACTCAAATAAACAGTTACTTACAGGCACAAATATTAAAAGGTTCAGGCCATAATGAATAGAATATAACAGACTCAATGCAATTTTATTTAAATGTTGTAGCAATACAGAAGCCTTTTTGTTAGCTTCAATTTTACCTGGTTTCTTCTGGCAGGCAGCTTTTCAATTTGCCCAAGTCTCACATTTTAGAATTTCTAATACATAAGCAAACAAACAAACTCATTTTTAAGCACAGACCAAATCAACTTTGACAAAAATCTCCTTATAACTGACCACTGGTAAGTGCATCTCAAGTGTTCAGTGTATTTTCCTCTCTTCTGTAGACAAATTGGAGGCTATACTTCTCTTTGAAGACAAATAGATTCCCCTTGAAAAGTGCAACAGAAGAACATACCTATGAGTGAAACAATCTACAGCAATAACAGAAACTTTTCAAAAGAGGGCTTGAAAATAATAATGAAATTAACAGCAAAGTAAAACGGGCAGACCCGATGGGCAAACAGGAAAGCACAGGATACTTTAAAGAGTGCTGAAAGACAGTCATGCTGCTAAGGCAGGTAGGAGGAGAGGCAAGAATATCTAGATTTCATTCAAATGAGATCTACAGTAAACTAGAAACCTGATTTGCTGCATTCTCCCAACAATTCTAACTACTGATCCTATTTAACTTCACTAACGCAAGACGAGCATTTGCACTGAAGCAGAGAACAGCGATGCTGAGCCCGCCCTTAGCGCATTTGGAAAGTGGCTCGGGAACAACCCAAAGAAAACCAGTAATTCCATACATCACGTTTACGGTCACAAAGCATTAGCTTAGTTCCAGCTCAACAATGACCTCTTCACTTAAAGCGCTTTGCCAAAAGTTGTACTTTTTAGCATCAAAGAAGGTACTAGGTTGCTGTGTATTTAAAGACAGCGTTCACTTAACACGTTGACAGCAGTCAGGTCTGAGCAGCAGTCAGTTACTGCAGCACACAGCCTTCAGTCAACACAGGCAGGACAGGGTAGATCTGGCACGAAAATCTGAGTCTTGCACACAATGGGGGAAAAAAACCCCAAACAACAGAAAACAGATGAAATATTTGTTTTCGGTCAGAAGGTAAAAATGACAAATGAACCAGAAGAACGCGTAACTTCTGTGAGGTTTGAGCTAAGCCTCCAATAAAATGAGAGACTGAAATTGAAATTTTCAAGAGAATCTCACAGATATCCAAAATGAAGCTATGCTGAACTAGTCAAAGTTTGCCAGAAAGAGAAGTCATAGCCCTAGAATAAAGTTTATTGAGGATGGAAAAATATTTCAACATTCAAAATTCAATAAGGAATCCAAAACTCTACAGAAAAAGATACTTTTACATGGGTAGCAATACTGAGAGGTACCCATCAAGCACCTTGTTTCAGATAATTCCTCTTTAGCGCATACTTTGCCCGCTGCTTTTATTCCTCTGAAAACTCTGGTCCATATTTATAAGGTAGTATTTGCTTTATTTTTCCAATTTTAACATCAAGGGTGGCAGGTCAACATATGAACCTTTTTATCTATTGAACACTATACCTACTGGAAATGGTAGCATATTATTTTGGATAGTATCTATAGAAAACTGCTTTGTCAGTCACAGCAATTGAACAAAAGCTCTTTAAATCTTAACTTCTTCATTAAAATAATGGGTGGAAATGACCAATTAGTCCTAAAAAACAGTTCAGGAAAAAACGTCTGGTGGTTGTACAGTACTTTCAGATATTAGAGTGACTAATCTGGTCATTACTCTAGAAAACCAATGTCTGGAATTGACAGCCAGATAATATTTTATCTAACATGCTACATCAGGACAAATGGACAACAGTCTCAAGGAGAAAAATAAAGCGTAGTCTGAAAAAATTCGTAACGCGAGAACTTATTGCAAGTGGCAAGGAAACAGAAGACGTGGTCTTTAGACATGAAAAGAGAGGAGAAGGAACAGGAATATGCATATACCGTTCAGGCAGGTACTGCTGGAAGAGGCTGCCTGCACCCTTTTCAGAGTGATGCTGCCCCACAGATGGATGCAGAAACCAGCAAATCCATTCATCAGCACAGAAAAGTTGAACTGAACTGCTGTATCACATTCAGGAGCAGAGCGCGCAATACTACTGTCAGCAAATAAAGCCGAACCAAATTCAGGAACTGCTGAAACAAATGAAAGGAAATCAATTTTTTTTCCCCCAACAAAATAAAAAAAAGAAAAACCATAGTGGCATGTTCCCTGCGCATAAACCATGGTTTATAGCCTTGCTAACTGCTTTGAGTAGAGAAAAAGAATCTGCAGTGACTTGAAATGGGACAAAGAAGGAAAAAGGGAAATTCGATGAGACTCCCTTGAGGCTGAATAAAAACATTCTGAGATATCACAGGAAAAAAACAAACAAAAAACCAGAAGAGAGAAACATTTTTGTCCTGTCAATGCAGCCATTCATGTTTAAAATCCCTGTAGAGTGACACTGCGAAAACTTAACTATTATTTAGAATTCTGTCGTTTTAGTTTGCAAGGCTCACCAGCAGTCAGTCAGTCAGTACGGTTCCCTTCCCATTAACGCTCCTCAGTATGGCACGCTCTCCACGTCACGCAATAAAGGAGAAACTGTGCCCCCTCTCAGTGCCTTAATTACCACCACAGCCACATCTAACCCAGACAGCAGACCTCATTCGCTAAACCTACATTGAATTAGGTCACAAGCTGGACTCCAGGACACTTCCCACTACAATTCACGATAGCCAAATACGATCAAAAGTTTCCAAAGATGTTAAATGCAATCATTGTTTTTGAGTCTAATCTGCTTAAAATAAAAGTTGGAGAACTGCCAAAGGCTGTTTAAAAGGAAAAAACCACAAAAAAACAACCAAGCACAGCTTATTTCATTTTTACCTTATCCCACAGCTGCCAAGTAAATTTAATAAGTCTTTGTTTTATGAAGAATCCTAAAACCAGTCCAAAAGCAATTTTATATAGCCAAAAGGTACTAAATAAATATACCTTCACTATAACACAAAACTACTTTTTCGGTCCCATAAAAGTGACTCTAATTTTACATTTCATCTTTTTTGGGGTCTGTGTTAACATGCAACATGTCCCCAAATTGGAAAGGCTATAAGAAAATTACCCAGTCTTTCTTAACATCCAAAGCGTTTCCCAGTCGCCCCTCTTTCACACGTATCTGTGCAGCGACTTCCAGCTTATGCACAACGCTGACTTCTCTTCTGCTCCAAAAATTCTCTTTCCTCTTTTTCTTCGGGTCTATTTCCGTGAACTTCTGCTTTTCTCCAGGCTGTACTCCTAACCACAGCTCTCTCCTCGTCTGCCCCACCAAAAGCAATGCCTGGTTTCCCAACCTACAGGCCCAGTTCAGCCACAACATCTGCTTTCTCTGCTATTATGTGCTGCTGTGGGCTTTCCTGGCAGGAAAGAACTGACCAACTTGACATCTTTTTCTATAAATGTTTTTGCCCTCCAGCTCTGACATCTTCCTAGCCGAAATACTCTAATTCTCTGCCCTGGCAGAAGGTATGCTTGTAATCCTAGACTTCTTTATGCTATTTTTGTCTTTTTTTCTTTTGAAACCTTTTCTCTCTCCTTTGTAACCCTTTCTGCCCCTTGTATCAGTGCGTCTAATGATTTCTTCAGAGACTGTATACAAAAATGTAAGCTGATTTCCCTTACGTCATCCTTTGTCGCTTTCCACATCTTCCCTATCAACAAGACGTTTTTCATCACTCTTCATACCTTATCCCCCATTTGCTCCAGTAACTCTTCCTCCTCAACCTCGCTGCCATCCCCACGCCATTTTCCCCAATAGGTCACATCTGTCCTGCTCTTTTCTCTTCTAATACACCCGGCTCTTCCCGGAAGCATAACACAATTCCTAGCAAAAAGCTTACTAACAGTCAATATTCCAGCCTCCTGTTTCACCCTCAGACCTGGTCTGAAAGCACTGATCATACATCGTTCGATATCTTTCCCTCCCTTGGCCCTGTTTTCTCCTGGTTCTCTCTCTACCTCTCTAATTCTCTTTCAGCGTGCTGTTCACAAGATCCTGACGGTTCAACCCTTGGATCCCTTTCGTCTGCCGTACCTTGTCTCTGAATAGTTACCTCTGCGCTTGGGGGTGAGGTTACCATACCTGCCCCAATGAGTCACAAATAAAGTACCCTGCTCCAGATCCTTTCAACCAACAGGAGGGAAAATCTATCCTCCTCTTTCTCAAATGACAAAATCTAACCATTATTATCAACCAAAACCTCTTCCTAAACCAAGTCACATACAAGTTGAATGCAACATCTAGTACATGCTGCCTCTCATCCACTAATCTAAAAGTTTGGGCCTGGACTCCCATTTCACATAATTTCTTTTCCTGGTGGATTTATGCCCTCTCTGAACTTATCCATTAATAATTCTGCACCAAAAATCATTTTGCTTGCTTTTTGCTTTGGTCATGCTACTCTAGTCTTTGCATTCACTACCCAGTTCTCCTTCCTCGGTCGCATCCAATTCCACATGAATGCACACTTTGGAGAAACAGGTACTGTTTGTAGAAGTTTGCGGCATTTCTGTGAGAGCACAAAATATGGAAATAACCTAAAGCTATTTGAGGCAATATCAGCTAGTTTATTAATTTCAGAATGTGCACATGTAATTCTGATTAATGCGAACAGGAATTTAACATGACATGCATAAGACCCCACAGTCTGTTCAACTGTTACATGCTGTGGGAAAAGTCTCCTCCTTGCAAAATTTAATTGAGGAAGGCCTTATGGTATCCAAAAGGTATGTCCCAGACCTAGTTCAGAGTACTCGGAGAACTCCTCTGAATTACCAGTCTCTTCCATTTCACTACAAATTATTGCTGTTCTTTAACATTTCTAACACAAAAAATAAAAAAAAAAGCATTATTAAAAGCAATAACACAAGTAAGGAGAAGTTCATGTTTAGAAGTACCTGGAGCTACACACGTTTTACCTTTTTTAAATTTAATACAAAACCAGTCAAAAACAAAAGAAAGGAACGCTTTGGGGTTCCATTTCTAAAAATCAAAATCGGGTAGCATGACAGCATCACTCTCATGTTATACTAAAGTATGGTCACGGTGTAGTTACTCAACAGTTTAAATGCAAGTTTATTTTATTTATTAGTAAATAGCAGGTAATAAAAATAATAAGAAGAATTATACAGACAATTGTACTTCCTACTTACACACAATCATTCTAATAGTATCTGTTTATCTCTAGTCGTTATAAAGTACCTCTTCCTGTGATGTCTTAGCTTCAGACAGCAATTAAGTCTTCTTCAGTGTGCAACTAAGCCAGCCCTAATTAAAGTCAGTGGGAGCTTTTCCACATACTTAATGGCTGTTGGTTGAGGCCCAAAAGTAATTGTGTAAAGAGCATAGTACGTCACTTAACGATAAATTGACTCTGCCTTTGAAAGAAATATTGGAAATGCATTGCAAGCTGCTCATTCCATAACCATTTGCCGACGCCCAAATGACTGCTCAAGCCTTTTGATAAACAGTGAAATGATTATGCACACAGGACCTAGTCCTGCTCTTGCTGAAGGTGATGCTGAAATGCCAACAGAGCAAACCATAGGGCCTAACGTCTATCTACCAGACACCACATTTAGCATATAGAGAGCACTGAGAAATATTGACTTTACCATACATTACCACACATTAAACGCACAATTTTTCCACAATAGCAGATCTCTATAAAGATCCTGCCTACCACAACAGCCAATCATTCACATAAGCAGTTTTTAGGATCCAACTTGTCTTAAAACGTGAGTTACAGCTGCCTTCAGCTTTTTCCCTTAGGTCAAATCCAATGAAGAGGTTAGTATCTCACCTCAATATAGGCCAAGCAAAAAAAACGAAAGAACAAACTAGCTTTGAAAACAAAATTACAGTTTCAATTTTCCTAGAGAACTACTATTACCAGAGAGGCTCTCTTAAAATAAAAATAATTAAGCTACCAAAGTTTTCCTTTTATAAGCAGAATTGCTGGACCAAAGCCTTCCTGGAAGTGAAGGGCTGGTGAGGAAGCATTTATCCAGCATGGCACCACCATTGCGCGAAAGACACGGTGTGCAAGAGGCCACAGGCGGGCAGGAATATTAACATCTCCGGCGATTCAAAATGGGCATATTAGCAACTAACAACTATTTCAGGAGATGAAATGGAGGGAATATTGACAGAGCCGCACCCATGAGATACTGCTAAAAGGCGCAAGGCAAGAAAGCAGAAAACTGGCAAGCTACTGTCTGCCCAAGCAAGTTGTCAAAATTGACTGCAATATAGTGATGCCGTTGGTGCAAACTCAGCAACACGGAGTCAGTTGAAACGCTTCTGTCTAGACTATCTGGGAGTTTTAATTGATTGACAGGTGCTCAGATAGACTTAAGACATTAATGTCCTGCTTCCTCTTGATGAAAGACTGAGAGGGCGAGACAAGTGATGTTTTTTTACTCCAAGTTTTGTGGAGTCATCCTCAAAATATTACTGTAAAAAAAAGAAAGTTTCATTCACGTGAACCTTCCCATATAAACCTGATCATTTCCATGTCCTCTCAACAGTGCCCGATTTTTCCATCTTCGCCCCTGGGATGATCTGTTTCCATTTCTCGGTCACATTCGTTCTACCGTAAGAGTTCCCGGCTGCTACCGACATGTTTCTCAATTGCTCGATAACTAAGGCTGAGAGAACACTAAATAGCTTATATGGTCATTCCACTTAGATCTGCCTAGATTTTAGGACTTGCACATTCCCATGACTTTTTTTGATTTAAGAGAGGTACTACTACTACTCCTCATCTTACAGGAGTTTAAAGTCAGAAAGACCACTAGCTATTTAAATCTGACCTTCATTTAATCCAATTATGAGTCTAATAACCACAATAGCTGCTTTCCAAATAAACTAAGTCTTATTTTGAGTAACACAATGGCTCTTCCGCTGTGATCTACAAGGCCATGACAAAACGATCCTTCGGTAGTGTACAAAGCCTAGGATTTTCTTTTTAACTATAACATCCTTTCAGTATTTTCAATTACAAGTTTGAGGAAAGGGTCATCCCTAAGAATTAAAAAAAGTATTGCCAGTACCCTACTCACTTTAAGAGTTTGGGAACTTTCTCAAGCATATGCTTTCAAATCAACATCATCACAACCTACAAAATTCACTGCATCTGCCAGTATCTTGTTTCAACAGTTAATCAGATCCACTATTAAAAAAAAAACAACACAAAGTCCTCTTTCAGATGTGAACTTTTTTGGTCCTTTTCCATTGAATTAAGGTACCGTTTCTCTGTATTTTTTTCCTGCCTACAACGAATTTAGACATCTTAATCAAGTTATCGCCTAATAAACTTTTGATAAAATGAGCTGGCTTGGCTCATCAAATCTCTCCACTCCTCAAATAAGTCTATGGTTCTTTGCTGCACCATTTAACATTTTACAACATTCATTTTTGAAAAACGAAAAATGGCTATACATACAATAACTGCTTGCTGCTATATGGTACAGAACCTCCATTAAAAATTACCTCAACTGATGAGTTGAGGTGGGTGGTTTGTGTGATTTTGGGGTTTTTTTTTGGTAGTGTGTTTTGTTTTTGTTCTAAAAAACCCAAACAACAGAAGCTAGTAGTTATTCCATGCTCAACCCATAAAAAGTAGCCATGCAGCCAAGCACTGTAAGGGCACAATTGAGGGAACAGCTGAACTTTGCAATGGGAGACAAGAACTTCAAACCTGATTTCTCACAGGAAAAAAAAATTACACAAAGGTGTGCCAAATACAAGACTTAATGTTGAGATGACTCGGGAAGTTCAGTGTTTTTTGACAATGGCGCTGAAACTGGAGCTGGTTAACACTGGAAGAGGTTTGGTCACAAGTCTGTGGAGAGAAGAACCTCCTGGTTGGCCACAAGAGCCCCCTGCATGCCCAGTCCGACAGAGGTGCCCGCTGGTTCTCAGTGGTCTAGCGAGTCTTACGTTTTTAAGTAACAGCCAAATAATTAAGAATAGTTAACATCTCCCTAAAGGTTATGCTGGGCAGTCTCCAAATGTCTGTCCCCTAGGGCAGACTACAAACGTCTGTAGCTTGCAGCAAGTTAACTGGCTATTAATTCAGTTAAAAATAGCACTAAAAACAGAGAAATTCCATTAATTGTAGACACCATGCATCTGCTACTGAAACTCCACACAGCCCGAGTCTCTCTGCAGCTAGGTCACGAGGCTGGTACATATGTCCCCCTTCCTCCTAAGCAGTACTTGTTTACAGTACTGTATAAAATAATTTAATAACATTTTTTTAAAGGTGCAGCAGAAGACAGTGTGTATGCCACCTCTTTCTAACCTAAGCACACCCAGGGTGGAGTTTTTGACCCAGAGTATTGCCCCAGTCACACCCCCATACAAATCTTGCACCCAGTCTAGCGAGGACTCTAAAACCTATCAGTACCTGAAGGATACCTAGTTACGTAGCAACCCCGGCTACACGTGGGTCTGTCGTTCTAGCACTTAAGTCCTAGGACTGTTTCCCCCACTTAAAGTCTAGTTCGTGCCACTTGCTAAAAAGGGCATGTACTCTGCGCAGAGATTGAAAGGCACCACATAAAATAACGCAACATTACGCGGACAGCTTGAAAAAAAATTATCATCTCTGTCTATTGGTTCTGAACGAATGTTATTCATGTGACATTTTGGACAAGACTGCAGGGGTAACTTCAGTTTAACGACTAATTAGCAAACTTCTGCAGGAATAACACGGCCATGTATTAGACAAAGTGTCACATCATAGGCACGCTGGGTTTCTCCTGACACTTCCCTTGCACTGACTGTCTCTTTCTGGGCTGGCAGAGCAGGGAGGTTGCTTATGCTACAAAAACTCATTATGTTTAGAAACAACAAACAAAATACGAGAGCAATAAATATTTACAGCAGAAAACATAAAACCTGGAAGGCATAGTCTGTGGAATAATCAATCCTCTTGGACTCAGAAGTCATTTCAGCTCCATCTTCATCTCTGGTTCTCCCAGTAGCATAAGCCTGAACTGGTCAACGTGCTTCTTTTTTCCAAATGACCCTCCTGACAGGCTTTCTCTCACAGTTTAATGGATCAACTTCAGAATGAGGACAACACAGTTATCACCGTTTCATCTGAAACTTTTCCTTCTCTCTAGAAGCGGCAAGCGAGGAAGTTATATTAATTGCTTTGGCATCCATAGAAAAATAAGGACACCCACATCCTGCACACAGATAATATTCTCTTTACAGTTTAAGCTGGAATCAAGCCACTTTATTTCTTTAACAAGAGTTGTTTGCTATATGTGGTTATATCCCTGACTATTTATTTTCCATTTATTGGAAGTAAGCAATAAAACTGGCCTTTGGAAGAGTCTTACTGAGTATTTCATCAGTTAGTATATCTGATCAGAGAAGAAATTAGCACTTTCACCATTACCAATCTTATGTTTTGCCAGGACAAATTGCTGCGACAGGACTTAAGGACTAGCAATACAGCTTCTCCGAAAAACAGCAGTTTCTCCCATTTTTGGATCACGATATAGCTGGATGGTTCAGACACACAGTGTAATAGTGAATTGAGTACCTGAATACCAGCTGTTTGAGAAAATTGGCGACAGGGTAACACCACCAACCCCCCTCCCCCAAATAAACAATTCACACACACAAACCTCTCGGCGACCTGGGAAGCACCCTCTGTAGCTCAAAAGGTTAGCATGCACTTTGTTAGATATGATGTTTGTCATCTATTTAGTACACATTGCCACAGCCTGAGGAAGCAAAGTTTAAAAGTAATGTCAATAGATAAAGGATCATACTCAGAGCCATCTAACTAACCTTGCTGTTCTCCCTGAGGTGAAAGCCTGTATGAATTCATTCAGGGCCATTCTATTATACAAGCAGGGAAGTGTCTATCAAATGCAGAATGAAAAGGAGTTACTCCCTACGCGAGGTCTGAAGGATCATGTCTAATAACTAGAGGTTTAATTTCAAGATTTCAGAAATTCTCATTTAAAAGTACCTGAAGCAAAGTCTAAACAGGGAACGATAAGAGAAGTAATTGGTGTACCAATTTGGGTACTATGTCCTATTTCTGATAGGAAGCACAATACATCCTGTATTGAAGATTGAGACAACAAGTGCAAGCCAGCCCAGTAACAAAGCGGTACAATAGCTAGTAGAGATAGCGTTAGCATTAACTCTGAATTTCCTGATTGCTGTCAGCCACTTTCACAGCAAGTCTTTTCAATGTATTCTCTAATTCCCTTGACATTAAAAGGAAGCTTTAAAGGAAGAGGTTGAGAAGTTATTAGGTTAAGAGACTGAAATGACCATCCTCTTTGAATTTTTTTTCTTGCCTTCCTTCACTTTACAGGTTTCAGTGTAGAATTCTTCCTGTATCTCTTTAAAAAGTGTATCTTCTCCCATTATCACCGTATCTTCTCTTCCTCAGTTGCAAACTTTTTATTCCTTTCCTTACGTCTCCTTTGCTCCCCGAGACCTCATTTCTCCCCTTAAAATAATCCTTCTTGTTCTCTATTTTCTTTCCCCATATTTCCCCATCATACCAGATTTGTTCACATCTACCAAGTATTCAGGCAACTTCTTCTATCAGATATTTCAATATTGATATGGCAGGAGAGTTAAAGGGAAGAATTCCCGTTCATTTGTAAAATTGCTATAAGCACCAATAAGGAAGAGCTGTACTAGACTTTTCCCGCCCGTTACACATGTGAGAGAAGAGCTGGGATAAAGAACAGCGACACAGACCCCAGTGACGCAGAGGTTTTAAGTCATTTAGGACCTCAGTTCAGTTAAAGCGGGTCAGAAATGGACAACAAAGGATCAGGGAACCAGTTACAGGTCCCTTTATCTACCCCTACTCTTTCATTGCAAATCCAGCCCCTGCAATTCATCAGTTCTTTTGATTTTGAGCAAGATCCATCCTTTCTGGTCTACTGCCTAATGACAGAACTCCTCTACAGACCTTTTTTTTTTTTTTAAAAAGTGACATATCAACATATCACAGCAGCACTCTCAAGTATATATTTACATATTTGAGTGACTCCTCAATGTTATACTGGTACATTTAAAAACATGCAAGAGCAGTTTGATCAACAGTAGAACAAAAGCTGTAATGCTTCAGTAGTTTTATTTGTTTCCCCATTGCACATCAGAAATCAGCAAGATGGTATGTTTTTATGTTTTTTCTTCATTTTTAATTATTTACTCCGATTTGTTAAACATTTTCAGCATGATGCACCTGAAACGGGATCAGTAGGGGGAGTTCTATAAACAAAACATCCACCACAGAATACATGCTTTTTTCTGATCTAAAAATATGGTGTTCCCAGTCCGCCTGACTTTTTATAGGCAACCGCATATGTACTGTGATAACCTGAATACAGCACATCTTCCTCCCCTGTAATAAAGAGCTGCATATTTTCATTTTGATTGCCTGGAATGAGAACAGAAATGTGTAAGGAATTAATGGGTTTATTCAGTCACAATTGTAAGTTCGGACCTTTTCAAAGGCTTGTTCTGCTTGTGCAGTCATGCTGTTAAATTATCTTTCATTATTAATATAGCTCCTATTAGTAGCTCTGCTTAGCAAAATATTGCTTTTAATTTGCACCTAATGTGAAAAATTGACAAATGTTTTGACAATATTAACCAGCTCATTTTGTCCCTTTGATGTAACAATGTGCTTCCGCAATAGTAGACCAAAGACCATGCATGCAATGACTGCCAGTGGGAGCACGAGGACAACTGACAGACAGGGGAGAGGCATGAGATAAAGCTACCTCTTGATTAAAAAAAAAGTTTCCATTCTAATAATTTAAGATACAACTGCACAGATTAAAACATAGTATTTTAATTTTAATTTCAATCAATAAACAAACACGCAAGTTACACAATTCTGTCAGACTACAGTGCACTGAGAGGGCCTGTATTTATTTACTCAAATAAAAAGGTACAAAAGAAATCTCTAGAAAACACATTCAATCAAACAAACACGCAAGTTACACAATTCTATCAGACTACAATGCGCTAAGAGGGCCAAAGGCAAATAAAAAGGTACAAAAGAAATCTCTAGAAAACACAGAAGACAATGTATCAGAGAACTCTAGCGATTGTTAGAACACTAAGACTGGATCACCATCAGCTCCAAATTCAGTACTGCCTTTGGGTATGGGGTTTTTTTTTTCCACCCCTAGAAACCATGTTTTCTCCCTGTCTAGCACCCTAGAGATTCAGCGTGAAAAGTGACCCAACTGAAGTCAGTTTTGTCGTTCTCCGTAAAGGTAAGATCTCAGCTCCGATTTCTATATTCTATGCTGTTCCATAGCATAGAATTTATTTAGCAAATACAATCAAAGTGTTTTATGGCATGTGAAGTATTTTTTCAATGAAGACCGAAAGTTTCCTGAAATTCACAGTAGCTGAATGTTTCCTTAGAATAGGACACATTTGGTCATAGATTTCTGACAATATCTGGACACTTCCAAGTTACCCTGAGAACAAGGAGGAGACACAAACATTGAGACTTGCCAGTGCCTCTCTCCTTCCTTCTTAAGTGGATGGGCAAATTCCTTAAAATGGAAGCATTATGCTTCTGCACGCAAGCTTGTTTCTTCCCCACCCCCCCCGGGTTTTCTGTGGCTTCATAGGGTTGTCTCGGATACAGACAATCATTTCTGAGACAAAGAGATGATTTCTCACAGTCACAGAGAGATATAATTAGGTTTACCAGGGATAGATTCTGCTACCTTATTCCACATACATCATAAGCCAGTAAGTAGATGAGACCTCAGAATGATTTATCACCTTAAAGAAAGCTGATGGTGGAGCATTGCTGTACATGAAGCTGAAGAGCAAGAAGCAACGTATACATGAAATTCTTCCAGTATAAGCAGTTTTTCACTTGTCAAAAATCAATTTCATGTGCCGCCCTGCTTTCTGCTCATCTGGCTTTGTTAGCTCCTTTTAGAGTTAATACCAAGCCTCAAAACTACAGATCACAACGGACATGTCAGTGGGATTGTATCTGCTTACGTCAATAATGTCTTTGATCTGCTGTCTTCAGGCATTAGCTAAATGTTTACTGTATAATTTCCTCCTAAAGGAGGACACGAAGTGGGCAACAGTCTAGATGCTACGGAGTGCTTTGCACAGATAACCACCGACCTTATAATACACCTGTAACCTCTTTGTATGCAGCTCTCTTCCTCTACAAATGCGCCTCCTTACTAGCTTGTACTGAATGTAATCTCTAAGCAGAGGAGTTAGAACTGGGTTATACTGCACACTTGCTTTCAGCAAGAGAGGAGATGTTGAAAGGCACCTATTGATTGCATGCAAAGCGTGTGACTACAATTTCCATATTTTAGTCTAGGATCTAAATTCTTTTTATTAGTTCTTTAGCAGATCAATAAGTACTATGGAAGTCTGATAAAAAGAATTCAAGACCTGCACACGCAAGAGTTATTACATTTCTAAGCAGTCCGTGGTGTTGCCTGTTGACCATTGAATTTCACCCTCGGTCACCAGAGTGCGTTACGTAGGCCCTGTAGACCACATAAGCCGCTTCTGCAGTAAGTCAAGTAGTCATGAGAAAAGGTCAGTTCTGTGCACTAAGTTAGAAGAATACAATATTTATTTCCCTGCTCTAAATGTGTCTCCTTTTTCTCCTTAACACCCATTCTTGCCATATGGAAGAAGTATGAGTTTATTCTGTGCTTAAAATAAGACCTTTATCCTTTTCTCCATGAGACTGGTACTATGTATACACACATGTACAAAATAAAACACAGTTCAGACAGACTTACTCACAGTATGGAAGATTCATACTCAAAGGCTGAAAGTGCTTTTGTATGTCCCCTACTTCAATGAATATTGCAGTGACAAACTCAAAAGAAAGCCTCTAGCATATTATTCACAATTATTATTCAGATTTTTCTTGTTTGCATAGATACTTACACATGCTTACTATAAAGAAACTGAATTACAGTACGTCTGTCAAAATATGGAGATCCAACAGGTAATAATTTTACATTTAAAGCAGGAATAACGTATAGTATCTTGCATCTTAAAATCAATTTTAGAAAGGGCAGCATCATGCCATAAGAAGAATTATTTCTTACAAACTCCCATGTCTCTTGGGAAGTGTGCCAAGTTATTCATTCTGTAGTTAAACAACATCAGAACACTACAGGATGGATTGTGTAGGATGCCCGTACCCACGTTTGTAAAAATCCTCAGGAATTTCTCTCTCCTCTTACATTTCCTCTTTTTTAAAATGCTTCAAAACCTCTCACCACTCAAGCACTTAATATACGAGTTCCTCGTAAGTTCCTTCAGCATCTGTAGTATCATCAGGTGTGGGGTAAGTGAATTAGAGCTTGCTGAAGAAAAGCAAATAGCTAGCACCGCAGGCTATGGCTAATTACATTCAATAAATTTCAGCCCTTTATGTTTTTCCTCCCTGAAAGAAAGATCTGATTTGGAGAGTGGAGAACAATTTTAATAGCCCTCAAATCAGTTTAAAGGATGAATCTGACATGCATCGGTATATATGCTACAGTGGACTTTTTTGGTCATTATTTTGAATTCACTTCACACACAACAGCTACAAAGAAGCACTTCTGGTTTACTGGAATGTGAGTTTTAAGGTTCGCATAAAACTGATTTGACTGCCTACCCTCTCAAAGAGTTTCTTCAGCCACAGATTTGGCTGGCTTTAATCAGGTCTCAGGTAGAGTCTATAATAAAATTCTGCCACTTATCTGGTTTCTCTCATCTTGAAAGACAAAGTATTTTAAAGTTTTACAAGCATTAATTCTGCTACTTATGCAGCTCAGAGAGGATTTGAAAGGTCTAAACTACACCAAAGGAGCAGGACCAGCTGATGTGACATTCTTGTT
>NW_008825430.1:3662492-3681642 GCF_000699105.1 Pygoscelis adeliae
AAAAACAAAACAAAACTCAAAAAACCCTCCAGTGAATTGAGTCAGTGGGGGAAAGCATGCAGATTTTAACGATCACCAGTTTTAGTGATCTAACCCATTTTCTGGTGTACTATCCAGACCCTCACTAAACGTGCTACTAGGTCTTTCCCTTCCTAAGTATCCCAGAGCGTGGTTACCAAGGCAAAAAGAGATGAAGGCAGAGTGACATAATGAATTGCCTTGCCTCTACAGAAGACATGGTAAACTGCAACACAAGCTAGTATAGAAAATTAATAAGCTCAAACGCAAGGCAAGGCACTCCAGAAGGAACGATACGGACTGCTCTTTGGGTGCAGCTGGACAATAGAAGCAAACTTTAAGAACTAGCTGTTATCAATAGGGTTATTCAGTCTCCCCCCGGCATGGCCTCTGCAGTTAAGCCAGTTCAGAGATATGAACAGGGGAAAAAAAAAACAATTTTTAATTTTTTTTTTTTTTTGCACGTGCCAGTTTTCCATACGTTTAAGTCCTTGAGGTAGCTCACAATGGGTTTATGTGCAGGAGGGAGCAGAGAAGCCAGACGAGGAAAATTCCTCTTGCCAGCTCCAAAGCAGTACACCAGTTTACTTGCAGCTGCCATACTGCACTGGGGTGGGCTTGCCAGCGACACCCCCAGGGTCTAGGAGTCAGGAGTCAAGAATTAGCTCCCTCCTCCTGCACTGGAGGAAAGTGCTTTTGGGTCCTGGCTGAAGTCAGAGGGAGGAGGGAGCAAGGAAGATCTGAAAGGCAGCAGAGCTTGCTACAGATGGTTTTTAAAGCCATTTTTTAAAGGAGTGCCATTTGCTAGAACTAGCTCCTGCATGGTCTTGCTTACACATTCGCTTCAATCTGAACTGCAAACATGCAGGGAAAAAGTATTAGTACATAGAGAAATAGAATAAACATTGAAAATACAATAATGCAATTACACGAGTCAACACTAGGAAACATTGGGGAGGTCCAGGGACGGGCAATGAAAATGATTAGAGGCATGGAAGAAGGCTTTAAAAACTAGGAATATCTAGTTTCCGTAAGAGATGAATACACAAGATCTGATATAATAAAGCTATGCAGAACAATAAATTGTACAGAGAAGCTAAGTTTGACGTTTCTCACAGAGTAAAGAAGAGATACAACAAAATTGGAAAGCAAAAATGCAAAATTGAGGGAAGACAGTGTTTTTGCACAGCACATGACTAACTTGGGGAGTTTGCTACAGGAGAAATTGCAGCCAAGAGCTTAGTAGGACTCAGAGGAGATTAAATAAATAAATAAATAGCGAGACAGCATTGGCTGTCTAGCTGAGCTTAAATAAATTCAAGGATTTTATATATAAAATCCTCATACGTCAGTCAGCTGTTTACTGACAAGGGTAAGGAATACATTTCGTTCTATTTTAATTATTTTGGATTAGCCATTCATTATGAGGTACTGCAAATTTTTTAGACATTTCTGTTTGCCATTAGACTTAATGTGAAAATTTCTATCTGACATTCTTCACACTTATGAGAGTCACAGTACTGCAGGCTACTTTGCTTTTATTTTAAATCATGTTTTAGAAATGCTGGAGCCCTAGAGTACAACAGCAGGACGAGAAAATAACTGAATTCACAAGATCGCACACAGCTTGTAACAGACATTATCAAGCCAGTTCCACAAGGGGACCCCCTTCCCCAGCCTCCTTTGCCTACCACAAAATACTCTACAGATAACTCAATCCTAAGACAAAAATGAGATTTTTAGCGCTAAAAGCCAAAATGTCAGAAACAACACTATATGGAAGAAACCAAAGGCTTTGTCTGTATTTTAACTGGTTATTTGCACGTGAATATAAAAAAATATTCCAGACAGCTCTAGGAAACAGATCATACCCCACAATAAAGATAACAAGAAAAAGATCCCAGGGGTCCTAACAGAAAAGGCCCTTCCCAAGTCCGTATCTGGCAAGATATTGCCCCATAAGAAAATGAATGTATAACAAGTGAGTACATTCTTGCCTGCTTCTTAATTGTGAAATCTCATAACACAGCATTCTTTTTGCATGTCAATTTTGCAGTCATCGCTTCCAGCCTATAAAAGTACTGTGTCATTGTTCTCCAGTTTATCACTGTACAGAGGGTGACCAAACCGTGGTGGGACGCGTATGGATTTTTTTTTTTCCTCCCCAAAATAAAATCAGGATAAAAACAAAACTAATTTTTGCACAGAAATCATCGTAACTAATGCTTACAATGGTTATTCCCATCTGTCCACATTCCAGGGCAAGATTAGCTTTTACCCAGAAAAGATGAAGAACAATGAACCTATGTAGATTTTCTTTATGCCAACGTATAATTATAAAATCATTACAGTCAAGGGAAAGAAGTAATTCACTAATATTTCTTTAGAGGTAACATTTTGTGTGCCCTGAAAAAAATAAGCTTTCTTACTAAAATTTTAATAAGCCCTTGGGTTTTCTCTGAAATATTTAAGAATAGCTGGTAAGAAAACAATTGGAAAAGAACAGATGTTAAAACCTATGAATATATACATTTCCATATTTTAAAATAAAAACATCTTGTACTAACTGTGATTGCATATTAGACAAAAAAAGAAACAAGAAGTCTGCTCCCACTTTTGTTTGCTCCTCCTGTACTTTGTAATAATGTACTGTTTAACTGGATGTTTCATACTGGAAAGCGTCAAGTGCTATTAAAAAAAATCATTCATGTAATTTGTTTTCCATCTTTCTAAAAAAAAAAATTTGGACTGTACTGCATTATGGTTTCCACCACTTTAGCTGTTTTTAAAGCACAAATAATTTCTGGCTTTCCTTAAAATAAATTATGGCTAGCATGTATAGGAAACATGACGTGGACTGCTGCCTGCAGTTGTGTATATACTTTGAAGTTTTGAAAGTTCTGGTAGCTACGACCGTGCCACACACTAGACTTGATATGAATGAAGCAAACATCTTCAGAACGCAGCACGTAAATATAATTTTCCTTACTAGCTACCAGTGATGCCAAACTTCTGTTAAAATCCCCTGTAAATTGAAGAGCAACTCCTCGAGGACTTACTTTATTTAAATTACCATTTCATAATAGCAATGAGATGCCCCAGGTAATGAATTCAGGAAAGATTACTGTACCACTCAGGTAGTTAAAAGTAACACACCCTTCAGCTCCTTCCCAACAATACCTCTGACATCAGGAGTACATTTCAAAGGGATTAATGCCTGTTGTGCCTTATTGTTTAACTACACATTGAGTATTCCGGTATTATATTATGTATTTACATTCTCCGTAGTCAAAGTTTCTTTTTGATCATAGAGCTCAATAGGTAACTACCACTTGAGGAACGCTGTCATTTAGAATTTATTGACTCTAAATGTATATATTACCTGGCTACCAAATGCCTCAAAATAAGAAACGCTGCCGTTGCTTCTAACCTAATAGCGTGTCCAAGGCACAGCCTTTGAGGTGGCAGACGGCTTCCTTACTTCTCATCTGCTGCAAGAGAGAACTTGGATCTCGGTTCTCCCAATCCCTGCGCTTTTGTCGGCGATAAAAGCTGACGGATCACAGCAGCGTACAGGTGCCAGTCTGGGTGCGTGAAGGCACTCCAACAGCACAGCAAGACCACTGCTGGCGATACAGCTTCACCGCCACGCGTACCCCTGGTCAAAGGCTCTGCCTGACCAGAGCGTTGCACCGGACAAACCACAGTCTTATCTCCACAATGGCACCAGTTAGATGGAAAACAGGCATTTTCTATTCAAACTGCTGGAAATCTCCCTGAATCTAGCGATGTGAATTTGACACCAGTTAGCTTACAAGCAGCAACTTCAGTAGCTCAATATACACCAAGTTTAATATGAGTGATTATTGAGGGCTTTGTAACTGATCATTTAAAAAACAAAGCCCCCTCCTCACTTGTTCTACAACTGCAAATTTGCATAGAGATTGTACTACAAGCAATTTTTAAAGCAATTTAAATGGATACAAAAGGAAATTTAGCTTAAATTTCGTTTTTATCACTAAGTTCCGCTACCAAATTACCCCATACAAACATACCTATACATTTGTTTAAATAATCTTTACCTGATTTACTTCATTTTACAACAGAGCATGAAGAAGCAATGCAGGTACCTAAACATAGACATCTAGTGCTATTTTAGATGCCTGAGGGCATCCCACCGTGGCTTTCAACTGCTGCTAAAGAAGGCATTAAGTTGTCTGTCACACCTGCTAGCCCTGACAGATGTCTCAGGTACCCAAAGCATCTAAAATGGCATTAGATGTCTATGTTTAGGCTTCTGAATCTTTTCCTTGATGCCTAGAGAAAGTGCAAATGAGGAGGAGAATTGGTGTCCTGGAGTCTGTCATTTATCTCAAACACAAAGCACTACAGAAGCAGTGGAAGTGTGAAATCCTTACATTGTCTCGCTAATGTATGTTTCCACTCCGTTCCCAGCAGATCAATCTGTGGCAAAATATACAGTATGTTGTTGTGCATTATTATAAGCAAAACCTATTGCAATGAGGAAAGCCAGTGCAGCTTTTTATGAGGGTAAACAGCATCTCTCTTCCAAAAAATCAAATTGGATTTACATGAGACAGAAGGATGAAATGCCCCCCTTCAACCACAATTCAAGTGGAATCAGTCTCTTGCTCATTCCGCTTGCAATTTATTTGTGGTACAGCATGGGGAAAAAATAAAGATTTTTTTTCCCCTGCATTTCTTAAATATTGGTGCTCTCTGCAATATAACACCATGCTGACACCTCTACCTGGACAATCCATAAAGAAGAATCAAAAACAAGGTCATGGCAAATGGTCTGAAAATGCACTGTCCTAAAAGTACTTTCATCTCAGCCAGATGAAATCAATCAATTAGCTCATAATATTGTAGTAAATAATCTTGTTGCCATATATAGAGACTTCAGGCACACAAAGGGGCTTTTTATAACACACTGTTCATTCTTCCTGGGTTCCTACTTTGAAGCTTACTTTGTAGGGAGTTTAATATTCAGACTTGAATAGTCTTCTCAGCGTTGCCCCAAACAAAGCCACATAACGTATAAACAAATTGTCTGGACGTAAATTAGGAAGAGTGAGCATTCAAGAAATGCAAATTGCACAAGCTTTCCTCTGAACACGTGGGGCAAAAAAGGAATTTTTAGCCCTATGCAGGAAAGGCCACCTTCAACGGCGACTGTGCAACAGCCTTTGAGGCTGCCTTCTCCTCCCAGTTCCTTCCTCCATTCCCTGCCCCAGAACACTGATCCGGTCAATTGTAGCGGAGTTTACCACCACAGCATCTCATGCCTCTTATTTTTTTGATCTGTAGGTCAAGGGATTTCTACGACATTTTCTAGGCTAGGTTTAAACCATTATTGAAAAAACAAAACCAAAGAAAGGCTTTTTGAAAATCTCCATTTAACCATAGCTCCTATGGCTTTATTTCAAAGTCTTAAAACTGTGCCTCTTTCTCATGTTTACTTCCGTAGCCATATATTAGAGCAGTTTGGCATAAGTGTTCTTAATAACAATACCTTTTGACAAAATTAAAGCTATCATGGTTTTATACCAGTCATAGAAAACACCCAAAGGAATTCTGCAGAAAGGAAAATATTTTTAAATGACAACAGAAATGATTGCTTACCTCAGACACTTTCTTGGTCACATGAATTTCCTCCAAGACAGTACAATAAATTGTACTCCAAATTGTTTATGAACAATTGACATTAACTGCTTGCCAAACTCTGTAGGTTAATTAAGCCTATAACGAAACACTTAAAAATAACTTGTTCAGTCCCTGAATCCCCACAAGTAATTGTACAGCTCCATTTTCCTTTTTTGGTTTTACAGTTATTTCCAGGTATAAAAATATTTGGTATAGTATCAATATCCCTTTAAGAACTTGGCATATACATTTACTACTAGAAATAGCCAGTAAAGCAAGTCATTTATTTCAAAGAAACAAGCTAATTGAGACATTTAACTTGAGGAAAACAGAATGTGTTTGTTACGGAAGGGCAAATCCCCAAGTTACTGGGAAATGTGCAGTGGTTAAAAATTGTTTTGGACCTAATCCTCAGTCTTAACTATGAAGGTGTTACGTGCCTAACTAACCCTCAGCAGCACCCCACTGCCTCTGTAGCAGCCAGCCCACCCAGGGGAGAACACGAAGAAGCCACCGAGGGCCACCAGCTCAGCTCTACTGCTACCACCAGTTTCCACGCCACGGAAGGAAATGGTCGTAGAGTCTCTTTACTTACAAAGCTACTACGTTTCAAAGGCGGAAAGAGAAAAGTCAATACTGTGTATGGGAAAGGAAAAAAAAAAAAAAAGAATTTGTTTTCATCAGCAAAACTTGAATGACTGCAAGGTCATCAACTAGCTAGGAAGGGAAATCCACTCACCATCTTGCCATGATACACCACTCTCCTTTACAAAGCAGATAAGAAAATTGAAGTTCTTCACATCCGTGTCATGTCATGAAATCAGTAGGTTAAAAGAATACCCAGAAAAACAAGACAACCCTGGTTACCTAGAACATAAGACTTCAAAATGCCTCGAAGCAATTTCCTCAATTATTGTCTCCATAATCACATGTTCCGCTGTTGAAGATGGAAGGAAAATGCACTTTTCCCTATAGACCACCTGCTTGAACTTAACTAAGCTGATTATTGTTATTGTGTTTATATTGCAGCAGCACCTACGATGAAAGATGCATATAATCCTTTAAGGCTGATAATCTGTCTAATAGTCATTTCATGGCTTATTTGAAACAAGCTGATGTTAGCGCAACAAATGAAGTCTCTTGAATACTCTCTGCATAAACAACAACAAAGACTGAAGAAGCCTTCAAGCTAATTTAGGATTTTTCTTCTTTGGAGATGTTCCTCTCCCCATGAGTAGTGTCCAAAATGCACATACTCTGACACACTGCAGCTTTTTTTAAGTTGCTTATGAATCACAAAAAATACCCAATAACTGGAGAAAAACATAGAAGACCCTCAGTCTGAAGTTCACTAATGCAGCTCTGAGCGTGAACACACACAATTTCTGATCGGGTTTTCAAGTGACAGTATTACAAATCCTTTGTTTGTTGCAGGTAATACTGATTTATGTAGCCAGGGCCTGTGACCAAGACTGTCCAGCGACTTTCTTCTGCTTATTTTAGCCATATACAACTCCCTCATCTAAACTGACAAACTCAAAAATACAAGATATCAAATAAAGCTGGGGTTTCTTTTATTACATGTACAATATTACTATTAAAGTTTTGCTTTTCTTACCCTCTACCTCCCCCACAAAGTTTCAGAAATCTTCAGCAAAATGACTTTTCACTACCCATTTCCACAAGTCTTTCCCCAAATTTTTTCCTTTTTCAAAAAAAATTTTTTTGGTTCGGGGGGGGGGGAAGCCCAACTTCATCTAAACTGAAAACGGAGAGGTTTTTCTTGATGTTTTTTCCTTGTGCGTTTGTTTCTGGTTTTTGGTTCGTTTCTTTTGTTTTTGTTTTTTTTTAAAGAATCAATGTTTGCCACTGAAAAGCAGTTCAGGCAGACTTTCAGCCTACCAGTCCTGCTGCAGTCATGGCATTGATTAAGGTCAACGTGCTAGAAATCCGGGTTTAAACTACCTCTGCTTTCCAAATGCAGGAAAACAATTTCCAAATGCAAAAGCGGGAGTGTTTCATCAGCCTGGGGCAGGCCCCGTAGCCCCCAGCCCGGGAAGAGGGCAGAGCACGGCGAATCAAGGTGCTCTTTAAGGGGACACGTACTCGAGCAGCAAGCCCCAGATCACCTGAAGCTTCTGACACTGGTAGCGTGATACTGGCCTGAGAAAACCGCTAACATAAGCCGATCTCCACCCACTTAAGGCTCCTAAATCAAAACCACCACTTTAAATGTCAGAATGAAACTTGAAAGCACCAAGGGGAGATTAAGAAGTGACAGAGACGCCCAACGTCCAACTGACATAATTTTGCAAGTTCTGAATACAGGTTTTCACTTTTTTTTGGCACATCTTTCACCAATGGAGGCTTAAAAGATACACTCGTGCTGTTCTGATCACACGCATACGCTAAAGAGTGCTACTCTTAGCGGCCAGACTTTAACAGCAACCTCACAGCGTAAATATGAATGGAGGTTAGAGCTCTCGATAAAAGCAAAGGTATACCTTTGCTCGCTTTTATCATCCATGTTTCCCCTAGACCTATGAGAGTGACCTCCAACACATGTAAATTAATCATCCCCATTCAACACATACTGAGCTAGATATCAGTATTCATTAATATGAATAATTCATAGTAAGAGACACAGGGATTTTGAAAAAATCTTATTTCCACATAATGATTTAAATTCTATACTAGACACCAAGTTTACATAAAAACATGCTGTTTAGTAAGTAACTGGTATCACCAGCATAGCAAATTTTTGTAGCTTTCTGGAATTATCCAAGGTAAGAAACAGCTGATAAGCTTTACCATTACATTTTATACTCTTTGGTAAAGGTAATAAATTCAGGAAATAGCGCACCTATCTACTTAAGATTCCAAATCTCACAACACTGATCTGGTATAACAGAATATTTTGCTGTAAATAACATGTATAACTTTGGTTTTGGTTGTTGGGTGGTTGGGGGGGTTTTTTGGTTATTGATTTTTTTCCCCCCACATCAATAGGACAATATTAAATAGGAAAACTGTATTAATTACAAACCAGACAGCCGAAGAAAGAAAGTAAAGTGAACCATTACAGATTTTACACTCCTTTATTAAACTTTTTTTTCTTTTCTTTCAGGGGAAATAAAACTCCCAACAGCTGTTTTATGCGACACAGGAAGCTGCTTTTAAACAGTATATTTTTTTATTGCCTAACCAACTCTTCCAGCTTTCAGACTGGCTCTTCATACCACCAAAACCCTAAGATTGATGATAACGAAGTGACAGTAGAGGAGTTAGTAATAGCAAGCCGAGGTCTACATTTTCAACCAGAATAGATACAGTTAAGAGGAAGGCTTCGTTGTAAAGAAAAATAATGTGCATAATTCAACAGCTATGCCATTCCACACACATATAATTAACAAGTCTTCAGCTCATTAGCAGGCTGTATAAGATACATATAATATGCTGTGCAAAACTGATTGAGAATAAAAAGCTTCTCATGCATGAAAATAAATGATTTAAATTGTTTTGAAAGAGCGGTATCAGTAGCATTTAAGGATACGATTCCCAAACCTACTCATGGCTCGCTCTCCTTCAGACTGACACTTTCACCCTCCTGGTTTTCAACAGATACCTTGCCATGCTAATTCCAGCGTAAGACGTTTGATCAGTGATTGCCCAGATTCTGCTACAACCCGGAGAGACGAAGAGGACCAAGGGAGCACAAAGGACTGCATCAGGTAGCTCTGTGTAAGCACTAATTCCCCAAAGGAAGGATGCCCACGTATCACGCTGCATGCGTATTTCAGTATCAATGTTGTAAGGCTGTATTTGAGGGATAACACATTTAGCACACATTAGCATCATCTCTTTACTTGTCTATATCTTAATTAGTAGACTGCACAATTTCAGTGTTTCTTCTTCAGACATATGATAACGGGCAGTGCATTACCGCACCTGATGACACCACCACTTACACGAGACCTTGAAACTATTAAAGTGTGTCTCAAGGGACAAAATAGTTACTCCTGAGCTGTAGTGACACCTCCTGGTAACAGACCCAGGTCTTTTCCCACATAAGAGAATTTTTTCTGCAGACAATTCTTAGGGGTTTCAGCCAAAAGGCAACAATCATGGTGCTCCCTCCAGCCTGGCTTCAAAAGACACACTGCCCAGAATACCAAGCAGAATCTTCTGATTTATAAGCACTACTGACATTTTAGAAATCGAGAGGCTAAGATACAGAAATATCAGCCTCTAAGATCTCTAGATTTATTGTACCACACATTGGCCTTTCTTGAGTGGTTAGAAAAATAGCTGCAAAAGCTAATCAACTAGCAGCTTAATTCATACCATGAATCTTGCAAAGTGTTTTCTCACTTCTCTGTAAAGCTCTGTCTGTTTGCTAAGAGTTTGTATCTTTGCCCTCCCACAGATTCCTGACAAATATTGTAAGCATGATTTTGGCAAGAAGAATATAAGTTAGCATAGAAGAAACAATAGCTTAAGACTAGCTATAGCCCAAACATAATAATACATCAGAAAAACATTTCTCCCTGCTTTGGTGTAGGTGACAAAGTCAGGTAACAAAGTCAGAGTAAGCTGTAAATTCTGTAGAAAGCCAAAGAGGACAGTTATTTACATGCATTCTAAAATACATTAAACATCACAGCAGTAGAAGCGAAATAAATTATTTTTGATCTTTATAGCAATTTTGAACAGTGAACTTAGAGACAGAGGGACACCCATCGACTTTAGCAAGCACCCCACATTTAAAAGTCCTGCAGAACTGCCAGCTCAAATATCTATATTCAAGTGAAAGTCAAGCTCTCAGATGCACTCGCTGTCTAAGTTTAGCTTGCTGAATAAAAACAAATACGTGTTCAATGTTTTACACAGCAATCTGTGGGGTTCCCCCCCCCGCAATGGTACAACCACTCTCCAGCATTTTGAAGGACTTGATTGCTCTTATTATAACGTTTCTGTTACATCTTTTGTGCTGCCTTTATACAGTACCATTTTCTTTATACTTACATAAGAATAGGAAGCTGAATTTTTGCCTGTTTTCTTTTGTGTCTTTCTCTTCTCCCCCCCAACTCTTCAGAGAGGTAATTATGACATTTTTAAGTACTTCGCATGTGCTGCAAGGCAATCAAGAAAATTCATTTGACAAACTGGATTATAGACTGTCTGCCAGAAAGCAAAGTGGGAACAACATTTTCAACAGTTTCTCAATGAATAGGTCTGTCAGATGCTCGCAGCACACTGCAATAATGCACAGGTAAGAAGAGTTCTACCTTTACGGTTTAAATAAAGCAAAAAGCCCCACGAAAGTTACGCATTTCCTCTCATCACAGAGAAAATTAAATTGTAAAGGTTTGTTTTGTTTTTTTTTTAAACAATTGAAAGCCTAACAAGGTAAATCCCCATTGGGCAATTAATTGCCATCTTCAGAAACTCGATACTCACAGATAATGAGCTGAACCATGTATGCGAACATTTCTACAGGGCAAAATGGTTACAGAACAGTGTTATTTCTCAGATTGCAGTGCTTTAAGATTTAACTGCATTTTATCTTCACTCCGTCTTATTTACAAGCAGATAAATATCTACATACATACCAATCTCTTTCACGCTCTGCATCTATCCATCAACATATATCTCTTCCACTTGTGAGTAATGCAATCATCTTAAGTTGGATTGCTACCGAAATCTCCGATGCCAACGTTATCACGTATTTTCTCCCTCTCACCCATACACTTGTGGACATGCTAGTTGTATACCCAGCGATGTAATTACTTCTCAGTGTACAACTCCATCCTCCAAGACACTCAAAGGTATGCTGTGTACAGAAGTATTTTGTGGGAATTCTTGAACTACTCCGTATGCAGGAGACCTAGTAGTAGAGCACTCCGCTTGCGTTAATTCGCATTGTTTTTCTCACTTAACTGGCTTTCGTACCAATGCAGTGCGGCGCAGCGCAGGCACATCCTAGCAGGCCTGGCGATCTGCACACAGAAAAATATTCCAGACTACCTGCGATGTGTCAAAGGTAGGACGGGAGCTGTGTGCCTGCCTAAGGCTGCCCAACATCTCCTATTACAGGATGCTGCTGTAAGTACGGCTAGGTATAGTTTTGCACAAGTGTCCTTATGCTGACATTTTACACAGAGGAAAGAAAAAACCTTTTTCTTACGCTTTTTCAAGAAATGCTTCATCAAAATTTTAGTTTGCTATATACAGTTTGCTAAGAGAAAATGGGAATGCTTTAACATGGACAAGCCATGTTTTCCTGAGGAAATCCGAAGGCTTTCCTGCATTGGTGGAAAGACTTGACATTTGATCAAAACAGTAACATTTCTAACATGTCCTAACGACAGAGACGAATTCTTCATGTGGAAGAAGAGAAGCTTGTCTACTTTGTAAGTGTGTGAAATTCTCTGTAGGGGTTTAGAGTTTAACAGCTGTGTTCTCTGGAAATTCAGCATGTGTTCAACATATTTTATCTTACATGTTCAGGGACGTGGCAAAACTCTCCCCAGATTTTTTTTTTTTTTTAATTTGGTGGAGCCAGCACAGCTTTGGCTACCTAGGCAACGGGCAGGTAAAGCTTCTCTCCTCACAACCTCAAGCAGTCTGGAGAAAGAGCGGGTTTTTGTTAGTCTTCAAATGGGAACAAGAGTTGACTCACTACCAGAATAGAATAGGAGTAAGGAGACTATAGAGCAGGCGAGTGAGATTGTGTGGGAAGTGAAAATGAGAGCAATAAAGAAATACTGAGATCAGTGAACCTGTATAGGAGGGGGGAGGGAGCTGTTAAAAGAAGTCAGTGACTGGGCAAGATGTCTGGATAAGAAGCCTCCAAATGGAAAAACAAAATTGGGATGATGAAGGTGAGCAGTGGAAAAGTCTGGAACGAGAAACCAGGTCAGGTTTATGTGGGGCATTAGAGGAAAGAACACGTGGCTGTGGAAAGAGAGATGTCCAGTCATCAAGATGCAAATTTAGATGAATGAATTGGAATACTCTTCCAGATCTGAATGGGATCCAAGATTGCTGGGGAAAACAATAGAATAATGGTAGATCTGGCAAGGTATGTGCCATGTTCTCCACTAACATGGTTCAAGCACAAACAGCTATTTTTCTTAACACTCCATTAGTTCAGGTCGCACAAACCTGCCTGGTGATCCAATGGTTCAAACGTTGCTCACAGACTAAGGACGCAGACACAATCCCTTTACTTCTTTTAACAGCATAGCTATTAACACAAAGCAATAAAAAAAGCAACATTAAAAAAAATTATAGTGTTACGCATTCACAAGCTGGGAGTGACGAGCCTGCTGGTAGTTTCAGCCTGCTTACTCTTGTCTAAACATAACAAAGACTTACACAGCAACTCACTGGAAAAAAAAAACCAAAAACCACACAACAAAAAAAGGAGTTTGTAGACAATGCCCAACATTTTTTTTTTTTTTGAGTAAAAGCTGAGAGGTTTGCAGTGAAAGAGAGAAGACTGAAGGAAGATTTCACTGATAAATGCAATCGGAACTTGCTCCAGAGAACTGATTCTAATTCTGTCTCCACGACAGAAATGCAAAGAATGGCCCTTGATCCAAGCTTAACAGATATGACCAATAATTGCACGTTCCTCAGTTCTTCAGTGGCCAGCACGACAGCCCAGGAACCAACCTGCAGAAGCTTTAACACTTGTACCTGCTATAGCGTATCAATAGGAGCCCGGGTGGTACCGCTACTCTGAAACATTCATTAAAAAGCTGCCAAGTACAGTAAGAAAACAAATTTGACTATTAAAACTTCTGATCTCATAGCAGGATCACAATAATATTCAGTAAAGGGGGGGGGATGTGACACACAGAACAGGATGGATATTAGATAACTTAAAAGACCTCTCAATCTGGGCACTTCAAGAAATGTTTTTTGGGAAAAAATATCATGTAATTGAGAGATCTAATTGGAGACTGTCTAGAAAACGTAAGTTCTAGTTCTGAAAAATGTTGGATACTTGACTTTGACTACTGTTCATATCCTGGGATTTTTCACTTTTTACATTTTGTATGAAACAAAAAGGGACTTATCACTTCATTAGACTTTGCACTACAAACCCACATTGTCACGCTAATAATGTTTGTGTAATTTCTCACTTAGAGCTGAAATGTCCCATCTTGGTCTTTTGCTTTGCGAAATGGTTGGTTTCCCTTCCTTCCAAAGGTGATTTTTCTTTTTAATTTCATAGCCTTAGACGGGTTCATTCACCTGTTCTCTGAATTATGGGAAAGTGAAGACAGTAATACTTGCTTGAAATGGCAAAGTATAAGCGGGTCTCCCCCACGTGAACCCCAATTCAAAAATGCCAAACTTTATGATCTGACATTCTCAGGTTGGCTACATCTGACTCAGTACTGGGCATTTTCATTTTACGTGAAGAACTCACTCTCTTCCTTACCCCACATCAACAAATAAATGAGGTTAAAGCATTTTTAAAGTAGATTTTGTGAATTTGGCTAGTATTGGAACTACAATAATACGATGAGCTAGCAAGAAGCTACCACCCATGAAGAAAACGCAGGGCTAGACTACTCCTTTCTAAAGCAGCTGCAATAAAGCAGAACTCTGTACTTCAGGCTCTCAAAGAGCCTTCTAATATATTTTGTAGATAAAAACTAAGCTCTGTAGAAGGGAATAGATCTCAAGAGAGAATTCTGAGCCTTGGAAGACTAGCAAGGAAGAGGGGCACAGGCTGTTAACTCGAGAAGACTGCTTCTTTTTGTTTTAGGAGCAAATAGAATCCTTCAGCCATTCATCAGTTAATGTTTTAACAAAGAAAATTAGGATCGCATACGTCTCTTAGATGATCCGTACGATGGTTCTGCTCTCTCACACACATAAAATGCAAGTCCTCAAGCATCAATTCTGCTGGCTTTCAAGAACATGGATGGATCACCCATTTCCATAGTAATACTGCTTGTCAGGATGAACTCTCCTCACGGGGACAACTTCACGTGCAGTGTTAGTGGCATGAAAATTCAAGTTCAGAAACATAATACTAGAGTTACAGATACATGCTACAGCTGGAGAAAGAAAGTGTGTGCTGTCACATTGTCATCACTGGCTTTGAAGCGGGAGAAAGAGTTGTAGGCGTAAAGAGATCTTAGAGCTAGTGAGCAAACCAAACAGTTGGAGTAGAAGGAATTGGTTTCTTTGGATAGACTAAGGGAGACAGAAGCGGTATATCAGCGGGAAAGGTAAGGATTAATGAATATGAAGTATTTCTGAGAGCTGAGGGAAGATGATCAAAACCAGAAGTGACAGAATAAAGAAAGGCAAAAGTTGACTTTGTAAAAGGAATTACAACCTAACAGAACAGGCAGGGTGGCTTCGGAGGAAGCTAACCTCACTGAAAGAGGTCAGAGAGCCTGAAAGGTGAGCTCCCATTAGTGAAACAAAGTTAAGAATACGTAATTGAAGCTGCTTAAAAATACTACTGCAAAACTGACAGGAACTCCTCCTACTCTGGAAGAAAGGACTCAAAAGCCTCTCTTCCAAGTGGAGATCCCTCCTACTTGAGCTAAAGGAGCAGTCCCTTGGCTAATAGCATCGCAAGCACTTAATGCGTTCGCAGGCCTGCCACCGGAGCAGAACACACTGAGAAATACAATGACTCTTCCTTGCCAAAGAAAGCTTGTCTCAAACATCTGAATTGTATGATAAAGTCAAGTGATCTTCAGCTTACAAGGGAAGAAATAGGTGTTTTATACCATCCGAAAAGAGAACTCCCTCGTTCTTCATAGACTAACATTTGTTTCTAGCCCTGAAACACTGCCAGGTATCAACCTTCAAAAATACTGCATCTTTCTTTTTCTCTTCTCTTGTTTTGCTCTGTAGTTACATTTTGAAGATTTGCCTGGTTTTCCCGTCACCATTTACACTAGTTGACAATTAAATCATCTGCAACATCACCATAGTTTGGGACGCAGACTTTTCACTATCAAAACTTCACTCCCCGTGTAACAGACATCCTTACTGACTGCTTTCTTGCCTGGAAAAGTGACAAGCATTAAGCACTTCCTTGGAGGATCAACAATACTTGATTACTTCAGATCAAATCTAGGACTTGTTTTATGACCTAGAGTCCCTGCAGATGTACACTCTGTTGCAATTCCCACTTCAGTTCCACTGCGGTTCATTCAAGGAGAATCGCCTGGAGTATCAGGGATAACCAACGTAGCTGTAGCATGGCATGGGAAGTACCACAAACCAACAGATAAACTGGTGTGTCTTCTCCAGCCCCTGTATTTTGTCATCGGTCATTAACATTGTCATTTATAAAAGGGTCTCCTGCATTTTAAATCCACTCAGGATTCACTAAAAATATAGCGCCACGGTAGGAATTAATTCTCAAGATAAAGAATTAAGAGACAGTATTTAAAAATAAATTCAAACCAGTTGTAAATAGCAGCAGAGTTCACTAATAAATTCTCAGTGCCTATCCTGGGTGAACAGCAGAGGATATCGGCCTCCTACTCCATCCACATCCCCAAAGGAACCACCTAGTTTTACCTGTACTGACCCAAACCAGTCAGCCTTTTGGACCATACGCATGTCAACCTACCGTGCTGGTGGTCAGCGCAGACAGCAGCGATGAGCTCCGTGTCACCTGTCTGCTGACTGTGACCACCACCTCTGGCATGCACACATGGGAACCGAGCAGGAGGCGAAACGAAACTGAACTCCGAAGACCCACATGTTTCAAAGAAATCCATTTTTGGAAAGTGACAGTCCACAACGTGCAGTGCCAAGAATAGTCACGAACCGAGGCATTCAAAAGTTGGCTTGGGCCTATGAATACAGCCCATTTCCACCGGCTCGTTCTCGAGTCCGCAGAAAATGAAATAGCATTAGAAGAACAGCAACCGTGTTACAAATATCATACTTAAGAAAGAGTGAATTGTTAAAGTAAACATTTAGATGAAAAACACAGACCAAGAAATATTTTTTTTTTTTTTGCATCTTGACGTGAAGATAAGCAATATTCATACAAGATGTCCTTTAAAATTAGCACATCGCTCTTGTTGACTTTTGAAAATTTCAGCTATCTTCCTCCTCAGACATCTGGTAAGCCTGACCTTCTGCACCAGATTATACGCCCTTAACTCTTCCGAGATCCAGCAAAGACTGCTCCCAGCCCCCTCCCATAGCTTTCCCACACCTCCCAACAGAAAGTTCCATAACCTGAACACACTGAGGTATTTAAACATAAATTTACAAGATAGAAGTAGACCAACAAAAGATTTGGAGCTAGCAGAGAATTCATTTCAGAACAATAGCTTTTTTTATTTATTTCTGTTTTTACAGTGAAACCATAATCGGAAAACATGCGAGTATCAGTATACAAGTAACTCTCTATTTTGGGGTCCTGAGAAGTTTCAGCAATTGCTTGTAGCATAATGAATGTTTGTAATTCATTAGATTCTGTTTAAAAATGCAAAGCACGCCACGACATCAATGATGTTCTCTTTATCTTAACAAAAAGACTACTACACTTAATGTTCTTCTGACAGAGCTAGCATGTTTCAAAATATGTATTTCTTTTCTACAGTATAATGTTTACAATGGTGTGTTCATATCTGAATTTGAATTAACTGTATTAATGTCATATTTCAGGCAAGACCATGCTCTGCTAATTATCCCAAAGAGCTTCAAAATCTTTACAGTATATTCACAGCATTTATATCTTCCCCACAAACTTACTGATCTTGTTTATATAATTTTGCAAATGACAAGATGTGTAGGATAACTATCTAAATGAACTAAAAATTGTGTCATGGACAGATCCTTCATAGATTTGCAGTTTGTAGCTGTCAATCTTCCTACAGCTGCTAGATAACAAAACAACAGTTCTTTTCTTCATGCAGACGAGCAAATTCAATAAACATTGGTAAGGGTTCTTTTCCAAAAGAAAGAAATCTCTGGTTCTCCACTGTCTATTAAACCTTTCCTTATACACATCTTAACTCCTTTCTTTTTTTCTTAGGGAAGGGAAAAAAAAACATAGCAATCCTGTGTATTTTAGCACCATTTTTAATCAAATCCGAGTTACATGAAAAATGGCTGATTGCTAAATATTTTGGTGAAGAGGAAATACATAAGGGGGAGGTGGGGGGGCAAAGAAGAGACGTACAGAAGAGACAACTCGCATCACATCGTAATTGGAGAACACACAATGGGAGTAGCTAAAATGAGCATTAAAGGCAGCCAATGCATTTTTATTTCACCTTCTCAATCAAGACCTGCCTGAGATGGGCCAAGTTTATTAACATTTGAAAGAGAACACAAACGAACAATAAAGGGATCAATATTGCGTGAATCCTATAAATTCAAAGTTGTGAAGTGAATAAGGGCACTGCCTATACGATTTTTTTTTTTCTCTCCTTTTCCTTAAGGTGAGAGCATAAACTGAACTGTAGTTACAAATGCTGTTAAGAATTGGATTAGGGACCAACATCCACGGTGATAAGAAAGAAAAGGAATTTAATCAATAGAAAATCATTATGGAAAGGGCAATAAAAATGGAAAAGGAAAACAAATTGCTACGACAGCAGAGAGGGATCAAATGGCTATATTGATGATAGATAACGCAAACATTTTATTCCTGCAAAAACCTTATAGCCCATTTTGTAAATCACTTCAAGATTTCTTCTTTCTTCAAAGAAATTATATATCACTTTCCATAATCACAACACCAGTTCCATGGATTTGCCCTCTGAAATCAAACTCCGTGTTAGACAGAGGTGTTCACAGAATGTGCTGCTCCCAGGGGCTAAAAAACTCTAAGCCTCAGCAGACTAACGCACTTCGCCAGCCCATCCAGGACCATCAAACCACAAGCAGTCAAGGCGGCCAGGTGTGTTGGGTCCACCGAGATTAACACCCAGCATCCCTTGATGCACACGAGCAGTTTAGGGTCATGAGCTGTACCAGTTCTTACACCAGACAGGTTTTGAACCGTTGCTACCTTGCACAGCTAAAGAAACGCTCCTTCGTGGGTGCAGCGAACGAAGTGATCAGGACGCGGACTTGTAAGAGGAAGGGTGCTCGCAGGTGCCTGCGTTCAGCGAGACCCTGCCAGTCGGAGAGCATACATTTGCCTCGTACGCCTCACCGATTTACTCTGCTCTAGATGGACATGCCTTATGATGGCAAAGGGGACTCACGAATGCTGCGGGGACAGAGACCTTTAACAGCACGCCCGCTTACGCTCCAAGACACCCGAGAAGGGGATAACACCATTTTAAATAAACAAACAAGCAAACAAACAAACATTTCCTCAGTCCACCGAGCGGAAAGGGCTGAGCCTCCCGCCGAGAGAATAATTGGAAAGTAGAAACATCTGAGGAGAATTAACAGCAGCGGCGGCCCCGGCAGTACCGAGCTCCAAAATGCCCGAAGTGCCGGC
>NW_008825430.1:3682571-3697202 GCF_000699105.1 Pygoscelis adeliae
GCGGGGAAAGGCATCAAGGAGAGGTTTTCCTCCGAGCAGTAAATGGTTTCGCTTTCCCTGCTCCGCATCCTGGCGAACTTTCCCGTTAGGTGTGGCCGTGGGTTGCGTCCCTCGGCTCCCGAGGAAGGGCAGGGCCTGCCCGGGCGAGGAGCTGCCCTTTGGGAAGGGCGGCCGCTCCTTTTGACACCTGCGCTGGAGTCAGAGGGGACATGTCGGGTTCGCTCCCAACGGGGTCCGAGTTCATCAGCACAAGCCCTAGTCTTCGACTTCGGTGCGAAGCGGAAATCTTTTGGGTTGGGTTGGGTTTGTGCCGTTGCAGGTTTTGCAACGATGACTTTTCAGAATACTCTCTTTCTCAGCCAACATCAGAGAGAGCTGGCTTTAAATTTGAAACTTAAACATAAATTTATGCTCATTTTTTGCAGCTTCTGTTTTGCCACTATTGTTTATTAAAATCTCCTATTTTGGGGGTTGCAACATAATGTCTGGTCTGCATCTCTTTGTTTTACTATCATTTTCACTGAAGAAACAAACGAACAAAAAAGCCACTAAATTGATGATTTGGGTAGTTGTAATCTGAGTTCAGAATCTAAATATTCCCTTTGGAAATAAATGGAAGCTAAAGCATAGAGAACAGGAATTATTTTGCAGCTTATCTTTACGCGTAATCTATTAAGGAAATCATCACACCCTCCCTTCTCCAAGTACAGGTTCCTGTACAAACAGGGAAGGGGATTGCTCGGAGGAAAGTGATACTTGTGCAGGGACGAGGACGCTAATACATACTGATCTTTGTCCCGCTGGAAGTCCTCTGGCGACAATCGTGTTTCTCAGATTCTGCAACGGCAGCTTGGCTTCAAGCCATAAGCAGGGGGGCTGACTTTCTGATATCTCCTCCAAAATCTTCACTCCTTCCTTTTCCGCCAGCCGCCCGTGCAGGTCCAGCGCCGCAGCCTTTGTCATTCGCCGCTCTGCTGAGCTCTGCCTGCCAGCCCGGAGCCCACCTGAGGGACAGACTTTTCCACAGCCCTTCTCGCTCTGTTTGGGCACTCTCTCCTGTCAAAACATGTGTGCTGGTTCAGTCTGGCGCTGTGTTATTACTTTTGGCGGGGGATTTCCCTCAGCATTGTTGCTGCTTTAGTTGTTCTTGGTGGTGTCTTGCAAGTTTCCAAACCCCATTTCATCCTACTCTTCCCAACGAGCTGAAGCGCTAAGGCTCCATGTTCTGTCTTTGGTTTTGGGAACGGACTGTTGACTGTTGGCCGCTATTTTGCAATTGCATTTGATTTCTTTGTCATTGCTGCCATGAACCAGACCCAGCTAGAAGGACTGTGCTTGACGTGGTGGCAGTGCTTTGCGTGGGTGCTGAGGCTGGATGGAGCCCTGCCTGCCCGCGCATACCTGGCACCTCTCCCTCCTAGCCGCTGGCTTTGCTTACCGTGCTCAGCTGCCTCGTGCAGTCTTCCTCCTCCCCCGGGCTGCGCTGGGTTTACATGTCCAGGTTTCGGTAGTGCCCCCCACTGCAGGGCGCTACCTCCGCCTCTGTGACGAGACGGCTGCTCCCATGCTGGACACTTCCAGCCGGTTCCCCAACAGTCCCACCGCAGGGCACAGCTGAGCCCATCAGAGAAGCTCAGGGTGGGGAGGAGGCAGAGGCATCAGGGGTGAGGCACTGAAGTGAGCCTGGGGGAGCGGGAGGTATTTTTTGGCTTTGCTTCTCACCGTCCAACTCTATTTTTAATTGGCAAGAAATTAAATTAATTTTCCCCAAATCAAGTCTGTTTTGCCCATGGCAGTAATTGGTAAGTGATGTCCCTGTCTTTATCTCGACCCATGAGATTTTTACATCTTATTATCTCCCCCGTCCTGTTGAGGAGGGGAGCGAGAGAGTGGCTGGGGGGGGGGGGGGGGGGCAGACAAGGTCAACCCACCACAGGGGCTACAGTCATCGGGGAGGAAACAGAATCCTGTTTGGAGCACATCAGTTTCAGCACAGGCTGTGTCATCGACTGCTGTGTGCTGTGATGGGCCGGTACTGCCAGAGAGGGGTCCTTTTCTCTCCGTTCCGCCATCACCACTCGTCTCTTGGCTGCCATTCCCGCTGACTCTGCAGAAGGCGTGGAGGGTACTGAGAAAATACCTTTTGCTGAAATTCCCATTTGGCAACAAATCATTCACATTTCACTGCAGCGTAACACTGCCTGAAGAGGGCATTTCAGTAGGCTGCAGCACCTTCAGTTTTCTGATTACAATTCTTGTCTGAGTGTACTGGAGCCAGGTCAGCTTGTGTATTTGTATCCTATAGTCCCCTTCGCAGAATGACACCGTGACCGCATGGGGCAGAAATCTCGTTTTACTGTCAATCACCATACTCTTTGCACTTCCCTTACTGTCCCATAAATGATCTCAACTGAACATTCATTCCTGGAAAATAGAATGCTCCCCGCTCTCTTGCTGATTCTTGAGAATATCTCTGTTTCAAGTTGTGCGCATGTGTCTGTCTTACAGTATCAGTGATTAAATTGCCTGGAATTTATGCTTAGTTCCCTTTAAATAAAAACGTAGATAAAAGCGGGGTGAATTATTTTTTTCCATGCACTAAATTCAACAGAGATGCAGTTTCACTTAGTACCCTCAAATAGTTACAGATTTGGCTTATCTTTGCTGGATAGTTTTTCGGGGTATTTTCAGGATAAGAGTCACAAATGGGCCAGAGTCGTTTTCATCAATCTTTCTTCTTCTGCTATCTTAAAGGCAAGGTAAATTTTGAAGCATGTGGGATCCAGGCCTAGTTCTGTTCTCTGCCTGAGCAAATTTGAATTCTCATTGTTGATCTACTAAGTTGTAAGTTATTTGGGGGTTTAAGAAGAGGGAAGAAAAGATTATTTTCCTGCCAATACTATTTCAATATGTACAAATAACATTAACTGGAGGGGAATTAGATCAGAGTCTTCTCTCAGGTGGGAACCAGGAGACTAGAGTCCTGCTCATACTTCTCAATCAGCATTTATTTCCACATGGAGTTCAACAGGGCTCCAGCAGGAGAAGCTGGAGGAGCCCTGCTTTGCAGCCTCGTGGATGACACTCGCCCTGGATATAGGAATGTGGATGCAAATCACTGACAAGAAAGTGAACCGAGCCCAGAGCGTTAAAGTGCTTTTAACTCCTGTGGTGATACTTCTCCTGGGACCTCTCTTGGGGTTTGGATGGACAAAGAAATCGACTGTCCAAAGTAGGGAAACTTACTACCAGCTTTCCTTCACTCAGCCTTGTGTTCTTTCTTTTCTTAGTTAGAAGTCACTGTAACTTGATGTCATAGCACTGCATAACTTTTTCCTTGCCCTTTCCATTTCCTAAAATAAAACTATTATCTGCTCTGGCCTTAACACCTGGAAAGTGCCTCATACAGTTTATACTAAGTTCAGCGTAAACTAGAATGCTTCCTGGAAGCATCCATAGTTACCCATTTTTGGAGGTACCACAGGATGAAGAACACTTTGTCAGGTGGCAGGACAGCTTGTACAATTTAACACAAAACGGTCACTCCTGAATGTTAGCAAAGCGGGCGAGGGGCCCTCAGGGGCTGTTCATGAGCAATGTTATTCTTCACCATTAAGTGTTTCTGAGCCAATGCCAACCTCTAGTTTACCAAAAAACTTTGTTACCACTGTTTGGAGGCAGATCCACACTGTGCTTGTTTCAGAAGACGTGACAGCACCTTTTCTTTGAAGATATGCCTGTTCCTTCTTCAACTGTTTCATCAGGCTGCTGGAAGAGTGGATGGTCCCCATCACACTGGGATGCCGTTGTCCTCCCTCTTTCAGTTTGGAGTATTTTTGATGGCGCTTGGTGAGCAAATTCCTCTTTTTCATGCTACGCTGTTGCTCAGCAAGGTATTCCTGCCTGTCAGCTGTTACAGACTCCAAGAGGTAATGTTGCTTGTTTCACAGATTTCTTATTAACAGCTTGTTTTTGCTTACAGGACTCACAGTACATATACTGTATATCACCAGCTCTCAGCTACATTTCTCGAGTGTAATATTTGTAATATTATCAATATTTCTGGGGCTCATATTGCAGCTGGTCCTGTGATTCAGCTGCAGTTGAATTGGTTTGTGATCTAATAGCTCAATTGCAAATATAGCAGCCTTTTTTCCTGCAGCGCATTTAAATCAAGAGTTTGTGAAGCAGTTAAGGTCATATGGCAGATATCCTCTTGCTTCCTGGGATTCTCAATATTCTTAAGCACTGTAGGTGCTGCTGGTTTTCCCTTTTTTGGGGGATAGTTATTGCAGTGCAGTATGAAGTCCTTGGGTTTGCCCCATGACTTTTCATCTCCTGTAAGCATTTTTTTTTCTTTCTCTCTACTGCAGATACACTGGTTTAGGCTTTGTGTCTGTCCCTGTCCTGCTACCTGGACTTCTTTGCACGGCACTGTTTTATCTTTTCTGTACTGCGTGTTGTTTTTGCTGTGATCTCTTTCCTGCAAAATTTAGCCGACCTCGTTCTTGCATTGCTTTGGAACTTAAGCATTTGTCTTAATAATAATAATCCAAACCAATCAAAACCTCCTCTACTTTAGCCAGGAAAGAGGTGTCCCACAGATGATCTAATCTCTAAGTAGAAAATTTTAGTATGTCCGTACTTTTAAGTAGGGATGGCAGAATTCTTAGGTCTGTAATTTAAATAGCTATTCCCTCATTACTTCTCCTTGTCGGCATCAGGAAATAGTCACATTCTCTTGAACTTTCTAGCTACACTAGCCATTTCAGTGTCTCAAATATAATTCCTTGTCATAGTGGAACAATATTTACATTTAAAGTATTCCAACTTAGAATAGGCAACATATAAGTGAATCTCTATGTGCTCTGATATCATGGAAAAAAATTTGATTCGTTTTACAGAATAACGCTTGGAAATTTCAGCTTTCATTTAAAAAATCTGAACTGTGTCGTTCTTAGAGTTGCAACGTTAACCCAAGTATGTAAAGTAAGCAGAAGACAGAATATCTGTAAAAAGGGAATATAACAAATCTTGCAAAGAAAATCGAAAGGTTTGACTCTTTCCTAATGTACATGTTATTTACCTTTAACTACCATAATGTACCCTTAAGCAAAGTTGTCATGAAATATTATTCCGATTATACCAAACTTAGAGCCCTAGAGAATCAGGCTCAGTGAACGCAATTGCTTCAGACTGCAGAATACAACTAGACATTAATAGCAGAATTGTTTCCAAGCAGATAATGACATACAATGGCTTGTTATTCTTGTGATAATATTTCAGATTAAAAAAGGGTACGAAAGTGGAAGTCAGAACTTATTTCATATTCAGGGCATAAAATACCAGTAAAAGGGCAACTATTCTGTCTTGTTTTAAAAGAGTGTCACTTAATCCAAATAGTAAATGCTGATATATGACCAGTTTTACAATAAAACCTGCCTAGACATGAAGTTAGTTTAAAAGATTCTTGCCAAAATTCCACGGGATAGTGCAAGAGCGCAGAGATACCAGGAAAATTCTCAAAATTGTCATTCTCAAACCTCTTAAAGGAGAACACTCCATTGCAGTAGACAAATCAGCTACCCTCGTGAACTAGACACCAAGAAAAAGCATCTCTCAAGAGACAAAAAAATTTGATGCATTTAAGAACCAAGATATATTTAAAAGGTAAATGACCCTACAAGCATGTTTTGTTCTACAATTGTTATTGCAAACCCAAATGAGCACAGACATGAACTGATTCATGTCATCTAAATAAACCCATCAAACATTATCTGATGAAAAGCATGAAAGAAGTGGCAGCTAAGATCTCAGAGCAACGATATTCACCACATTAGAAGCAATACCTATGCTTTGCCAAGTTAGACGACAGAAGCCCTGAATTAGAACTTGGACTGAATTAGAACTAGCATTATAATTGGGGGCCAACAGTTCTACTCTAAGCGTACACGGAGATCGGAGAAAACAGGGGCAAATATAATTTAGGCTTCATTGTTAAACATTAGCCTTTTCTGTGTCTGCATGTGGACTACTTTACACATACAAAGCAAAGGGATAAATACACGGAGAAAAGAGTAGTTACCCACAATCCCAGTACAGATCCCAGGCCTTGTACAAAGTTTTGACAGAAGCAGAAAACTGGGGTAGATTTCTGAAGATGAAAATTAGCTATTTCAATCTTCTTGCCTAGAGGAAGAGAGGAGCTGGTAGAGAACTTTAAGGAAGTCTAGTAAACAACCAGAAGCAACACATCATTAAAAAAAAAAATCTCTTCTAGATACGGAAGTCATATCTACAAATACGTGAGTACATCGGTATTGTAGACTGTAGTGCCTCACAGAGATACTCCAGCTAGTTTTTATCAAACTTCTTGGCAGGTTAAATTAGATTGTTTAGGACTCTGTTTCGCCGTAGCTCTAGTATATGCAGTGATGAGGTGGCTTGTTTACAGCCTCTTTGAATATCTCCAAGACACACTTTGGCCTGAAGGGTGTATATATTTGCTGTCTTCTAAAGACGTGGTCTCATCTTACGTGTTTTGGCCAGCTCTCTGCATCCCAGTATGAGTAACTTTGCATCTGCTTGTCTTAAAACACTTCTTTAAGGCAGCTCTACAGGCTATTTACATTTTTGTGTGGACATCCTGTCTTCATTGTTACTGTTCTCCCAATCTGTGGCTCATCCATGAGTTTTAGTGGTAGGTATTTTATACATATATCTACACCTTTATAGAAAAGATTCAGGCTTCCCCTTTAGCCCTACCAAAACTCGCTGACAGTATCCTCATTTGATGATGAATTTTCAGTCACACACTCTGTAATTTTTTTTTTGGTCCTATTCAGATTTTCCACCAGTAAAACATTATCCCCTTTTGAAACATAATTGTTGGGATTGCCCTGTTTGTGCACACTAAAAATTTCAAGTAAAAAATAGAAATGCCCGATTTTGGGAAACTGGCTTTTTAATATAAAACTACCAGGAACTCTAATGATCTCTCGTTACTGTTTGCATGCTGCTTCCAGCGTTTTTCTCCCAGACTGATTCACCTATACAACCCTTATTTTTCTTCTTCGGTTATGTGCTAAGCATATTCTCATCTCTTCTTTAGTTGGATTTGATGATCTGAACACGTTGCCAAAGGTCTGCCTTTGGACTTTCCTAGCTAACACATTTATCTGTAATATTCCCAGGTTCTTCTCTTCTGAGTTGTCTATACATTCAAATGTCCTTACTATTACATGCCAGCCTCTCTGATTTTTTTCTACCAACTTTACATCTCTTAGGTTACAATCAGATTTTAGTGTTCCAGTCATACAAATGATTTGATATGTTTCAAGTAACTTCAGTTGTTACCCCCTTCACTGAGAATTTGTTTCAGAGTCTACACAAACGGCACAATCTGTTATACTTACCTGACATTTTAAAACAATCGGTCAAAATAACAACCACTATTTGGTTTAGTTATTATTATGATGACTGGTTCATGAAGGTGTACAGTAAGACAGAAATTAGGGGGAGATTATGATGTATAGTGTATTATATACAAGGTGGTAAAAGTACCCTGTACAGTATGAATTTGAGCTCTATTTTCTGTACAGTTTTTGCATTCATGAAACGCTTCCTGCTGGCAGAAATAGCAATATTTTTTCACAGCCTTTCAAAATCCGTCGCAGTTCAACTGCTGTAAATGCAACAGATACTTTAAAAAAGTGCATCACAAGGGTGTTCACTTTCAAAAAGGGGGCAATTCAATTGCTGGGTGCATTTTTACCATGAGCAAAGAATACTATCCAGTAAGAAAAAGCAAAGATAGGAAGTTCAGTCTGTAGAAGAAAGTCGAACAGACTCAAAAGGATCCAAAAGGAATGATATTCTTCATGCAAGAGAATGCAACGTGTATTATGTTACTTTACCATCTATTCCGTCAGAGAAATGCATGTGTACCATAGCGACCAGCACGTTTCATAATTTCATAAAGCTTATATGTTAAATCATTAACCTAAAGATCACTTACGTTCTCTGAATTGGTGAGCAGCATTTTTCCTGTTCTTTTAAGCAATAGTTAATAAAATATTAATAAAAAACTCATAAATGGTTAAACATGCTGAGTGCTTGAACTTTTACATAGTTTCATGTATTCTAATACACGTGCAGAAAGATTTCTTTAAAGTAAATAGTACTCTTAGCACACATGATTTTATGTGGCTTTTGCACACAAAACAAAAACAAATGCAATAATGTCAAGAATTTGATTGCATAGCATAGTTTATATACCCACTTCCTCACCTGTAACCCTTCTAAATGGACAATGGGGTTTTCTTTCTTGTTATATAAATTATTGTCTGTGGAAACACTTCCTTGAACCTCTGGACAATTACATTCGATTATCTGTAATGGTATATTTCAAATTATGAGGGAATACTGTGGCTTGCTATTTTTTCATGCCATTATTCTTTAATGAAATCCAAAGTGACCAGTAGCAGAGTTCAAATCATTTGCAGATTTTAAAAATATGGGACTGAGTTTCATTTAAGCATTGCTTTTCCTGCCCTGCAAATGCAAAGGCACTGTGTTTGTTGAAGTAATCAGAGTTAAATTAAAGATCCCAGCACATCCTCTAGGGAATTCAACTCTTCCCAAACCTTCCTTCAAGAAGAAGCTTGAGTGAATATATAGGTATTTGACATGACAGGAGGGACAAGAATACATGGTTTGCTGCAATTTGGAACTTCCTTTGTTACCATCTATCTTCAACCAAAGATGTACTTGTACAGGGACCATCTGCAAGAAGGCCCCATTTAATATGATTTACCCGTGCAAATAAGAAGACGGAAGCAATACGTGATATTACCAGACCTAAGCTGTACAATCAGGAGTAAACAAGAGTAAACAGAAGGTCCTAGATCAGCTTTAATAACAAAGAGATTTTTCAGGAGAGTAGGTATCCAGTCATCCTTGTGAGTGCTATATACGTATGGACCACGGAGACTGCCAGCCCAGCATGGATCTGATCGACACTAGATCGGACACTGTATCCGTGAGATAAACAGACAGACTCCAAGTGGTGAGATGGTGTAGAATCCACATGAAAAACAGTTTTACTGCTAGGAATGTCTGTGGAAAGCAATTTTGGAGAAATATAACATTTTCTGTTGAAAAAAGGTTAAGGCACAGGGAATTTAATAATATTTTCTGAAGTGATGGATCACACAGATGGCATATGAAACTATTATATGTATAGGAGTACATTATATTTATATATGTATTTACAACATGAGCAAACAATTTGTGATCAGTAGGCTCAGTTTTCCTCACCATAATATTTGATAAAGAATAACTGATGGCAAACAAGTAAGAAGATCTCACAATCTGTTCAAGCAATTTGCAAACAGAAAGAAGGACTAAATTTGATTAATACATTTTTTACTGCAAATTCTTTCCCAAGCTACTCATAGGATTAATAGTGGCTTACAATGTATTTAGTGCCGGTACACAGAAATACCATAGACATTAAACTTCTCAGCTCCAGCTAAACTTTGCACATGATAAGTGAAAAACACTATAAACCATAGAATTGCTGCTTTGGAATTTATTGTACTAAGTAACCAACTTTCTGTGGGATCAATTTTTATGCGTACATAGGGCAGTATTTATTTGAGCGCAAAAAGTAATTTCACATAAAAACGACATGTAATGTGAATTGATATTCAGTTATGATGGGTTTCCATTGATAAGGGTAACAGCAGCAAACCTCAGCCTGAGCTTGGACAACTAATTTGTGTGGTCGTTCCGGCCTGCAAAAAGGCTGAGACCTGCAAATCAAGGATTGATATTGAAAGTCTCCTCTTCTTCCCCAGGAGGGCTGTAGCTGTATTTGAGATCTTGAGGTCTTGCCCTCAGTTAGCTTGCCTGAGAAATTATCCTTGGATTACCTTGGATCATTGATTCCACTAATGTATGGGCAGTAGATATTATCTATTGCCAGATTTAAGATTTAACTTACCAGTTACAAGTAAGTATGGGTCTTGCAAATGGTAATACAACATTCTTTAATGAGCCGCTAATATTTCTGTTGAGCAGCAAACGTAGATCACTCTCCTCAAAGACAGACTGCGTCTAATATTGCCTTTTCTGGTAAGTCTTTCTTTTAAAGCAGATGCATTCAAGTTTAAGATCGGTTTTAAAATGCTGGATAAAAAATAGTACCCTTAAAAGATCTATTTCTCCTTAACAGCTTTTAAAAATCTAGTATTGGCTGTATTAATTTGCACACAGGATTTAAAAACAGCCGACTGTAGGCTCTGCTTTTGTGTACTGTGGCAGAATGAATTATGAATGATTGCATCATTTGCATTCTAAGTTTAGTTTTCAAGTATGGTTGATTTTGCTTAAATGAGAATCCTGTAGCTATTTAGTAATTAGGACTGATAGTTCTATGAAGTTCATAATTGGTCCCCAAACAGGTGTTTCCTTTCTTTCTGAAAAAAATTAGGTATATTTTCACCCTGCTGCATGTGAGCTCATGGCAATTTCCTGAACATAAAAGTATACAATATTCATAACAATTCTGTATTATAAAATCAAAATTATACTTCACTTTAAATGCCTCCTCTGCTAATGCGTCGAATTTGAACTTCACTCAGGCATCACTTGCAACAGTGCTGTGCAGCCTCGGCCATGAACAAAGTTAAGAACAACTGCGATTGCCCAGTCCAGGTGGTCTGATAATATTTTATGGGAGTCTGTAATGAGTGTAGCTATTCTAAACAATAATTATGGATACATTAGATACATAATGCTGTTTTTCAGTATAGACTCTGTCTACTGCATATAGATAGATGTTTTTGGATGTATTGAAAATAAACCTCTTCTCGCCTATAAAAATCAGGTATCATTTACATTGACTGAGTGTCAGGAATCACACAATACCTGAAGGGGTCACCCCCTTGAAGTTTCTGTGAATTGTCTTCGCTCCATTATCTTAAGTTTGTGTCTCTACTTTGAAAATGGCAGCACCTGGCAATCATTTATCATACTTGATTGTTCTCCAATGATTTGAGCTCAGACAAGTTACCTTATCATCGGTGCAGGCAATTTTTATGTAAAGCACCAGTATTGACTACAAGAGATCTGATGGCAGTTTTAAAACCTTTCTGCATTAATAGCCTTCTCACTGCATTTAAGCATCCTGTCTCTTAGATGCTGTGATGAATGTGACACTGCTATTATTATGTCCTAAGTACCCACTTTTAAGGGTGACAACATCTATTCTTCAAAATGGTAATTGCCTAATGCTATCTATCTTTGCAATTTATGACCACCTTGGGAAAAATACTCCTTTAAAATTACACAAGTATTTAGTTAGAAATATCTAATTAACCAGTTACCTTGTTGGAATTACTTTAGGGTAGCTACATATTATGAGATATTACAGGCCTTTACTTGCACTCAGATGCCACAGTTAGCACCCATTTCATAATTTTCTTGGCAATTCAGAAGATGGCTGCCAAAGTCACGATCTGGGCAGATTCTCTTGGCAGGAAATGGAGGGGCTCGGTGAGCAAGACCGTGATTTGTTCCAGAGTGAAGCCAGACTGATCTACCCAGCATCTCTGGTGCTGAACTACTCTCACACGTGTGCCTGTTTCCCCGCCTATCCTTCGGATAGACTGTTTAGACCATAATGCCTCCGGGACTCATACAGTCTTGGTAGTTGTCACAATACAGCCCCGTTCCTTAGTTTGAGTTGTTAGGGTATTAATAATGTCAATTCACTGCAATGAATGTTGAGATGTGGAATCTCATAGAGGAAGAGAGAGTAGGGGGGCTGGAAAACTCAGAGAATTAGCCACTAGAGCTCAAAAACCTAAAAATCACAGGCCCTTTTATCCCCAAGAAGGGCTAAAATTTGATGAAAACAAAAGTCACTGGACAAGAACCAAACTAATCTTATCTGCTCTTTGCAAAGCAGTTTTTTGACGAGGTATAAGGCTCAGATCCAGTCAGTACAATACTGCACCACCTCAGAATTTAAGTGAACAAGAGAATTGGGCATAATTGTTAGATTATATTTCAGTATTGACAGTCTTTTTAATTGGAGAATAATGGTTTCAGAAAAAATTGTAGGAGGCAGTTCTTTCTGTGAAAAAAATCAGCTTTTTGTTCTAAAACTGACAGTTCTTTTTCCACTTGTGTTATCTGAAAAAAATTTGAGTGCTTTAGATAAAAAAAATAGATTTTCAATGAAAAATCAAATTTTGCTACAGATAATTTTGGTTTGTCGAAGCCAGTTTAACAGTCACATATGGCCCCCTCTAAAATCCATCACAGACCCCAGAGAGGTTCCTATAAATGGTTAAACTCCAGCTACCTTGACTGCCACGCTGCTTTCCTCCCTTTCTTTTTTTCTTTGTTTGTGACCAATTATTAACTAAATTGTCTGCTTTCCAGTTCATAGGCTACTGTTTGGTCCTTCAAGGTGTTAAGCACTGCCAGTTCCATTTGAAGGCCAAAGAACCTGCAACAGAGACCACTGCCCAGGGGGTGTTCGCTTCCCTGCGTTGTCAGCCCCAGGCAAATGATGACAGAGACAATCCTCTCTGCTCCCAACACCACACGGTTTCCTTGGACATGAAAAAGTGCACCCATTCGAGGCTTTCCTCAAGGCTGCACTATCTGGCTGGCACCCCTCAGACCCATATTCCCAGCATGCCACCGCCTAAAGAGAATAATTAAACATCGCATTTTACACAATTACAATTCATTTTCCCCTTAAAAATTCCATGGAGAAATGCTCTTAACAAGGTGTAAAAATTTATTTGATATCCAACATAAAACCCCCCACAAAACACAACAAAAAACTGTATTCTGCTGCGCCTTGTTACTCTTTCTGTCATTCAAATGTATGGCAACAGGTCTTTTGTCACTGAAATTAAAAATGAGGGAAGTCGATGACAATTATTTATCATGTAAGTATGCAGGACATTAAGAATTATATGTTCACCTGAATTTATAAATATGCATAGATTTATTTAAAACCTCCTCTAGGCAGATTCATGACCGTGTATTTTATTATTATAAATGACAAGATGCTGGGAAATAGAACATACCTAGTGAAATACTGACTGACGGATCCAAAGGAAAAGCCAAGGATTTGAGAAAGGACAGAAAGTTTGAAATGTTTGAATTTAGTTATAATTAAGCCCCAACTTCTTTTGGGGCTAAATCGCTCACCAGTGCCATTCTGTTCAATGTCCCAGCGAAGCCAAAATAGGAATGCTGTTGACTTGATAATTCCCTGATCAAAGAATAAAGGCAGTAAGAACAGTGTTTGTGGCACAAATGTCTTATAGCTCTCAATACGGTAAATAACTTATTGAGACAATACAGAAAGAGTTTCTAGAATTTTGATGGGGCAGAAGGAAGCAAATTTCTTTACTCACGTTTTGTGCATTGGTGGGAGATAAAGAGTGAAAGAGCGAAGAGTGAAAACTCCAGATTTCAAGTTATCAGCAGCCTTCAGTCCCTCTGCAACAGATCGCATTGATTTTGCAGAGCCGGAGGTCGAGTACACCCTCCCAGTCTCTACAGGGCAACCTGTGTCAGACTCCAAATTCCCTGGAAGAAACACACGTATAAAGACTGGAAGCAATGCTGCCCAGCCCGCCTGCCAGGGGAACAACTCAGTGGTACCAAACATTCAAATCGTAAGATTTGAGAAGCGAACGTTCTGGAAGACTTGATCTCAGAGGACATACACGGTGATACAATAGAGTTGTCACTCCAAAACTGAGTGTGGATACTTTGCAGGATTTCTTGGATTTCGTATCACAATGTGACACTACACCCCCCCTCCTCCCCCCTTTCCAAATCATGAAAACACTACTATTAAACGCACACAAAGTCTTAGTGGATTACTGAGAATTTTGACTAAGATTTCAGCATGTGGTGCTATGAGGATTTATTATGTAAATGAGTGGGTATGAGCAAAATTAATTAGATGTTTCATGTATTTTATAAGAAAGAAGAAAACCGCTTTTCCATTTTCAGAAGAAAACAGGTGGTAACCAGTTCACAACACAAGTCCATCCATATGCAATAGCAACAAAAGAACCTATATCATCCCAGACAGTCATTCTCTATTTCCTTATACTTATTTGTGAAGGAAAAGCAATGTGGCAGGCACGGCTGCAAGCAGAGGAATTGCCTACAAGATGTTTTACAAATTGCAGTAGAAAAAGCTTTTGAAAGGGAAGCAAAATACAGGAGAGCAGAAACAATTCGATATGCAGCACACTGAATTCAGAAGTGCCAGCAGGCAGCGTGCAGTTCCTCAGAGTTTTGAAAAACACGTTTGTCAGGTTTATTTATTTATTTACTTCACAGAATAAATTCTTCCAAAGCAGAATTGCTTAGCACAGCTTCTAACAGCAACTGAGCCTTGTACCGATACCGCTGTGTACATCTAATGAAGAAACTGAAAATACATTGGATTACAGAGATGAAGGGCACTCAAATTCAAAGAAAGTGCTCTCTTTTGTGATTACAGCCTATGTATCCTCTCTGTAACCTGAGACCAGGCGTCCAAACCTGTATATATCCTGTCTCGGAGGCCCGTATATATCGTCC
>NW_008825430.1:3697235-3719667 GCF_000699105.1 Pygoscelis adeliae
ACCACCCTCTTGGCACAGCTTCCCCAGCGGCCTGCCCTGCAGAAGTCATGTCAGAGCAGAGCTCTCCCAGTGGAGGATGGACATTCTCTCTCCCCCAACTTGCAGGAACTAAGCACAGCCCTCTTATCCCAACTTTCAAAACAGTGAAAGGGGAAGGTCGTATTTTGTATTTTTCGTATAGATTGCTGGTCTCTCAAGGCAGTGAGGAGGAATGCATTTCACAAGACATGTAGCAAGTAAACTGGGATACACTGAACCCGTGGCCCTTATCTGCTAGTCTCCTATATACTATTAAAGCATCTTGAGGTTTCTGACAAGTTCTGTTCTCTGTAGAAAATAATTCTACAAATGATGCAGCTGTTATTAGATAGCTTTGATTAGCTGCAAGTGCCAGAGAATTCAAAGTTTTAGTAGAAGATTCTGTTCACTTGAATTAATCACGAAATTGGCTATTTTGACCTAAGGATGCGGTCACTTTTAACGATTGTATTCTTTGGCTTAATAACTCCTTGCCACAGAAACTAGTCTTCTCTACTTCTGCTGTTTGCTGCTGTTTCCAAGTGCCCTACAGAGCTGTGACTGCCTTGCCGATGCATCCTGCTTGCTAATGGGTTTTCCAGGGGCTTTTCTTGCACAGCCTCTTTTCATGACACTGGTCAGTTTGCATGTGACAGTTCTGGGTGAGTGTCTGTGTCCTGGCATCTGAAGTACACACTCCGCCTCTGCCGAGTGTGCTCTTCATACTGATGGAGATAAGCTGCTGGCTGGTGATTTTGATTTCTCATCTCTCCACGTTGTTTAAAAGTATATTTATCCAGAATCAGAACCTTTTATAGACATCTACTTTTTAGGGTGTCTGATTTTACACTTTGGGCAGCTCCAGCTCTCACAGCCATATGGTAGCACCGAGACTGCACTGGAGCTTAAAACTCTCACTCTTGTTGTAGTGCTACATGGCTTTCATTTTTTCATATTTTGCTACATTTCTGTTTTCTGCTACAAACATCTTTCCTATTTTTAGTATGATTCCTCTTGAATTCTCTGTTAGCTAGAATGGGTGCTATGGTATGTTGCCTTCCAATGTGACTATTTTGCCTGGCATCTGAGCTTGAAGGATTTTGTTTTGGCATCAGTGATTTTAATTTGCTGGACTGCCTTTTTTGACTGGTTTTGTGTGTCTTCCTTCACAAATTGACCTAACGGTTGATAACGGTATAGTGTCTATGACTTTCCTTCCACCAGTGAAAAGAATAGACATCAGTCAGTCTCTTAGAAGTTTGGGCCCACAATTTCTAGAGTTAGAGTACTCCTGCTCTGGGCAAAAGAAACATTGGCTTTTCTTTAATGGAAATCTCACGTATAACAGAACTAGCTCTCCCTCCCCCATTTAGGGCTTGGAGATAAGCACGCAGGATGGGGTCTGAACACACACTACAGAGAGCTCATAAAATAGATGCATCTCTATTACGGATACGCAGTTAGCTGGACATGCTTCCTTTCTGAGTTTTCAGATTGCATTCATCCCCAGCTGTCAGACCTTTTGTCTCTTTTGGGAAGAAATGTCAAAACTGCTGAGAAACTGTCAAACCCTGCATACAACTATGCACTCTATTCACCTGAATTCAAGCACTTGTGGCATTCTCCCATTTGGGAGATGTGTATACTGGTCAGAAAATCCATTTAAACTACAAAACACCATACACATTAGCGGTGAAAATAAAGCGTGTAATCACAGGTTCCTGAGACTGGCAAGCATTATATGTGCTTGCCTAGTGTACTTACACCTCGCCAGCTTGATGGCAACACAGACAAGTCTAACTTCTTCAGGCACATTCAAACAAGCCTCGTGTTTTAGTTAGGTTCCCTGATAGCCGTTTTTCTGCAATAAGTAGATCTCTTCCCTTCAGCCACAGTCAAGTCTTTTGTTAGTCCCTGCCAGGGGCTTTTTCCATTACGGGACAAAGCAAGTTTTGTAGGTTCACAGCCACAGCAAAAATAGCGAAATTAATAGTTTTGGTATTACCCTATAACTCAAGTCTTTGCAAAGAGATGGCTATCACGAGCTATTCTTTTCCTTCCTGTGAGTATTGCAGACATTTCACTACTAAGCCAACTGTACTCCGTATACAGCCCATAATAAGGTTAACATGCCCAGCCTCATTAAATCTCACAGGATGTCTCCAAATCTATTGAAATCCTTTTACAATCCACAACATGTCCTTCCTCAGTTCCACGTTTGGACAAGTCCATGAACGGATATAGGGAGAAGTCAAAGCTTTTTACTTTCCTTCGGCTGCTAAGAGAGTCCTAGCGCTGCCTTGATCTTACCGCCAAAGGATGCAGACTGGGCTGGATCACGCATCTAGCAGAGGAAGGCTCCTTGCCTGCCACCCTGCCCATGCATAGCCAACTGACTCGGGATGCTGCATATCTTACGTGCTCCTATGGCTTCAGTTTCAGTTAGGATTTCAATATAGGACTCAACACAACTGTACTTTTAAAAAGTGAAGGTGAAAAAACAGCCAAATATAATAAAACAGAAGGAGAGAAAATGAGTTTGAACACTTGACTTGTAACTAATAGGATTCTTCACCCATTGTATTTAGAGTAATTATATTTGAAATGCCTGGGGAATTGAAGAAAGATTTTTTTTCACCTGACATGACACATGATGTGGTAGGTGCAATAATGCTTTTTCTATAAGCTACACGATTCTGAGATCTCCCACAGATATTCTACAAATCATTCCTCAGTCTATTTAACCTTCATTAGTGCTGTCCATGACCCTTCCAGAAAGAAGAAGAGATACAAGAAAATTGTTTAATCTTCATTTTATGAATGAATTTAGTTGTGGAATCTTTTATCAGATAAGAATACCTTCTTGTGAAGAGCACTGCTATGCAGTTCTAGCAACAAAAAAAGAATACTGTGCTGTATTTTTTATTTTATCAGTGATTCCCTGTGAATCAGTACATTAGCCTTTTTATACTGGAAAATTAGTTAAAAAACCTGTGAAAGGTAGCAACTTTAGCAACTGTTTATGAGTAACAATATAGAAATTTATTTTTTTTAAATAACTTGTAATAAGAAGGTTTAGAAATTTATAGTGTGATTAGTGCAGGAGATACTGATCTAACTTACTCAAAATGCAAATCTAGAATTCTTCTGTGATTGCCATAAATTACCCCAGATGTATACAGATGTAAATCAGAACAGAATCAGTTTATTGTGTCTCACTGGCATAACAGGATATTACCAATGCCATGTCTCTCAACCTTGCTTCATTTGAACGATATAACTGTCCCAAGTTTGTTCTTACTTCTCTCTTCCTTCTTTGTTTCATTATTTTCAAGCATTTGTTCAGCTCTTCTCTACGAATCTTTGTAGATCCTTGGTATCTGTCGGCTCCTGACTGTAGTGTATCCCTTGGACATTTAAATAGAACAAATGAGATACCAATTTCTAGTAGGTAGAAGTCAGTCTAACATTTTGTCTAGCTACACATGTAAACATATAGAAAGCTCTTCTGTATTCCAGATGTTCAAGCATATGGGAAAAAAGATTCGGTGAATTGGAACCTTTTTTCTGTGAAAAGCTCTCTAGCTGTCTACTTCACTGAGAATTTTCTAGCTTTCTGAACGTAGAATAGGTTGTCGTTCACAGATGTGTCTACACCTGCAAACCTAGTGCCTGGCATTACATTTCTGATACTAAGAACGAACAAGTTGGGAAATGAGCTGTGCGCCGTATACTGCACCTCATCCAGCTGATGGGCAGACAACATATGCAGGGAATTCCCATCCTAAGAACAGATCAAAGAGAAAATTGCTTGTGCTCTATTTTTGAAGTAACATGATGCTTTGAAAATTAAAATCTTTACCTGATCCACGAGCTTTTTCTGATGTTCTAGAAAATATCAGGTAAAATGTGATTCATCGTAGTATAAATTTTCTGTCTGGCTTCAGCAGCACTATTAATTCAGGTCTATACCTGGTGTTCTGGTACACTTTTTTTTATTATTAATATTATTATTATTAATAATAGCAACAATTCTACACACAGCAGGTCTCCTGCAAGCACAGCTGTCCAGTTTACCAAGATGGCAAAAACTGTGATCTTTAGAAAATTAGAAAGATTATGCTAGAATTTTTCTTTAGTGCTTCCTAGAGAAATCTGTTGTACAGTTTTTCTCCTGGACATTACTGTTCTGGACCCTCATATATATCATGCTACTCTTTTCTGCTGTGAGACTTTAGAGGTCCATGAGAGCCATGTTATCAAAATTGATACAGACAGCTTTCATATTTTGATTCTTATTATACAAAGTTTTTGAGATAGCTTGAGTTCTTCCTTTCCTGTAATTTCCTCTTCATCACTGTGTCCTTTTCCTACTCTGCCTAGAGTGAGATTTAGCTGAAAATGGTGTTTTGAAATATAGGGAATGATCTTGCTATGTCTTTTGAGTACCATCATTACTGGAATTCATTTTTAAAAAAAGAACCAACACAAAACTTTCTAAGACCCATGTCACAATGCTGCCTTCCCCACAATTAACAGACAGCCATGTCATTGATTCATTTATTATATCCTTGCCTAGCAGACAATGCACAAAATTGGCTGCTCTTTTTGTCTCTCCAAACCAGTGTTTTCTGGGCAGGTTCATTTCTCCTTTTCTGAAATGAAGTCTTTCCTTATGAATGGTGCCTGACTGACAGCCTTGAAAGCTCCATTTTTCTTTATATAGAGAGCAAATTCACAGTCAAAGTTTGTAGCGTGAGATTGCCCATAGCGACCTGCACACCATACCCACACTGGTTCAGTAGAGCTCTCCCCTTCAGATCAGGCACTAGTTAAGTTTGCGAGTGACTTTTTCCCTGACGAATCTGACAGCTGAAATGCAACTAGTATAAATTCCATTAATTTTTGTGATACAACATCAATATCCCAGGAACTATGTTGAAACTACCGGTTTATTTCACATCGAGTTGGGGATGGATTTTTGTTTGTTATCCTTAAGATCCTTTCAATCTAAGCCCTGTCTTTGGCATATTATTCCTATGTGAGTAATCCTTCTGGAACAGAAGTAACACCATTTAACATCTCTTTGTTCTAGGCGACCAAAAACCACATTCCTACTCTATTTTGACGATCCTCTCACTGTATTATATCACAAATCCGTACATCTATGCACCCACAGCAATTCTGGGCTCATTTGGATTAATTTTCTTGTCTCTCCTCAAAGGCTGTTAGACAGCCAGAAGTCCTTTTTTGACTTGTCGTGGTTTAACCCCAGGTGGCAACTAAGTCCCCCCCAGCCACTCACTCAGTCCCCCCCGCCCCCGCTGGGAAGGGGGAGAGAATCAGAAGAGTGAAAGTGAGAAAACTCGTGAGTTGAGATAAAGACAGTTTAACAGCAGTAAAGCAAAAGCCGCGCACGCAAGCAAAGCAAAACAAGGAATTCCTTCACTCCTTCCCATGGGCAGGCAGGTGTTCAGCCATCCCCAGGACAGCAGGGCTCCATCACGCCTAACGGTGACTTGGGAAGACAAACGCCATCACTCCGAACGTCCCCCCCTTCCTCCTTCTTCCCCCAGCTTTCTATGCTGAGCATGACGTCATATGGTGTGGGATATCCCTTGGGTCAGTTGGGGTCAGCTGTCCCATCCGTGTCCCCTCCCAGCTTCTCGTGCCCCCCCAGCCTGCTCGCTGGTGGGGTGGGGTGAGAGGCAGAAAAGGCCTTGACTGTGTGTCAGCACTGCTCAGCAATAACGGAAACATCCCTGGGTTATCAACGCTATTTTGGTCATAAATCCAAAACACAGCCCCATGCCAGCTACTGTGAAGAAAATTAACTTGATCCCAGCCAAAACCAGCAAAAGACTCCAGGCAGAACTGAGTTTGTATAACCAGTGTCACGTCCTCTTTAAAACTGGTGTTTTTCAGGTGCTTCTGTGTAAGCTAGAGGCCCTAGATTTACTTTATCTCTGTGGTGAACTGCACAACCAGTCCTTTCCAAAGAGTGAAGGCACCTGCGAGATTCAGTAAAAATAAAGGAAAATCAGACATCCAAATCTGACCTCAGTAGCGAGCCAAAGCAGAAAAGCTTTGGCAAAAAAAGAGCTGAAGACAAGAGTAACCGTGCTAAAACTCTTCTTCACCAGGCCACAGCAAGAGGTATTAGAAACTTTTAATGTATACTGTTAGCAACGCACTGCATAGGGCTACACATGAGTGTTTCCTCCCTGCTCCCGCAGCCTCCCCGCAGGAGGGGACGCCCAGCACCCGCGAGCCCCTGGACAGCTCCTGCGGCTCCTGCGGCCTGGCCGGCGGCGGCTGTCTGCAGACGGTGACAACCGTGTGCTAAAGTGGATTTACATAGTTCACCAAACCCTTATGTAAAAATCTATAGAACAGAAGGAGATCTATTATTAAATATAATCAACCGCATTACCTAATAAACGGCACAGGGAGGAATTTAAATCTCATTTTTTCTGCATCCAGCTCTTCATTACCAATTTGGGAAGAGTTAGAAGCTACAGCTCTCCTTCTGCCTGTTGTCTTTTAATCCTCTCATTCTCAAGTCACTCACTGTAGCATAAAAGTGCCATAAACCTAATGCTGTGAAGTTTTATGTCCTTGCAGTAACAAATCCTAAAAGCAGAAGGCACACTTGTTGCTTACACATCCCTCTTCTTGAGCTGCTTCCCAAGCCTGTTCCCCTATTCCTAAATGCATGCCAGCTCTCTTCATCTTCCTACTGCGGAACTCAGCACAAGGTGGGGGCAGATGGGTGCAAAACTCAACTATATTGCAAAGCAAACATGTTTATTGCAGCCACGGATACAGGAAAAGCAACATTAAAACTGACTATCAGTCTCATTTATTCAGTCAGGTTTGGGTTAAGATGGGGTTTTATGAGCTAAGTAGCCCAAATTAGGCTACAGAGATGTTTCAAACAGCATGGAGATTTCAAGGTGTTATATGCATCCAGGGTTGAACAATTACTGCAGAATGCTATTAATTTTGTAGCGTGCTTTATGCTGAACTCCAGGTGTCATAAAAAAGAACTTGAGGCAAAGAGCATACTTGATTTTGGCATGCACAATGCGAGGCAAAGCAGCTCCCTTGGGATGCCGGTATAACTGGGGCGTACTTACTCTAAAAGCAGCCGATAATAACTGCTCCATATAAAGGCCTGCAAACGTATCTCTTCAAATATACTTACTTGCTCTTCCTTCTCCTGCTATAACCACACACCCACAGCATCCTCATCCCTACAAAGCTGCAACACCAAATCCACCTGGTCATGAGACTCCAAGTGCTATTCACACTAGAATCATCATGGTCACAGTGCTTCTTTCAGCTACCGGATAGCAGCTGAAAACCCACCTCATAACTACTACTGGATTTCGTGAGGGAAATAACTTGTTAGTTTGATTCTGTCTCATTCTAGAACTTCTGTTCTTCCCCATAAGCATATCACAATATGCTGTGGCGAAAAACCCAACAGTATCACCCCTGAAAAACAGAATGCGGAGCAGAGCAGAAAAACTTGTATTATGAGACATTTCATAGAATCATAGAATGGTTTGGGTTGGAAGTGACCTCTAAAGGTCATCTAGTCCACCCCGCCTGCCGTGGGCAGGGACATCTTCAACTAGATCAGGTTGCTCAGAGCCCCGTCCAACCTGACCTGGAATGTTTCCAGGGATGGGGCATCCACCATTTCCCAGAACATTAAGCTCAGTGCAGAACTTTGCACTGATTGGCAAGCAAGGTAGTGAAGCCAGTATAAGAAGATAGCATGGTACTGCGGTTTCTGTATAGTTAAACATTGCATGAAGAGGTAACAAGCCAAGCTCGTGTAACTTCTCCATCAAGACAACCCCAGAGGACAACAGCAAGGAGTACAAAGTAGTACATAGATATGGTGGGGGAAGAAGAAACTGCAGTCTCTTATCACATCAAGTTATATGAAATCCTGTTATTTAGCAGGAAACTGTGAGATATAGTGGTCAGAAAGGAGAAAGTAGAACTAGATCCTTCAGAAGGTACTTGGGAAACAACTACCTTAAAGTTATCTTAAAGGACTATTATCCTAGATGTGGTGTGCCAACTTTTAAAGGAAACGCTAACTTTTAAAGGAAGAACAGATACCTTGTGAAAAGCGATGACACAATCTACCACGGTCCTTTCCCCAGCACTGTTTTCACTCTGGCCATACAATATTCTGTCTCCCTAAAGTGATCCTGCACTGTCAGCTGGGTACTTTCTGTCCCAAGTTACTGTAAGTGTTGCTGCCTGGTATCACTTTCATTTCAAAATCAGTTGCATTTTAGTGCCAAGGAAACAAAGAGAATCACCTTAGCTTCCTTTGGGGGACAAAAAGGTCTACACAAATGATGTGTTTATCATTATCTTTGAATGCACTGCATTTTCCCTCATTTTCCTAAACATAAATTTCTGCCAAATAAAAAACCCCTGAGACTTAATTAATAATATATAAAGAATATGGTAATGGTCACTCCTGAGCATATTTTAATAAGCCGATTTAGTCACTAGGCAGTCTTTATGGTTATACTTCGGAGGAGATTACTAATTTACTGACATTTTCTGTTCCTTTAGATACTAAATCTTCAGGTTGCTTGTGATTTCCATTAATTTGTCAATTAACTTTACTCAAAAATCTCTTCTGTAACTTATTAAAAGCGCCCTGTATCTTGATGACAAACTTCCCTGAGAATATTTAAGATTCCATATTCAAAATGTGAGCTGGGTGGAGCATCGCTGCTACTCTGAATGAATTAATTTAAATCAGGAAGATGGGTTAAGGAAGCTACCGGGTGGTTTCTGTTGAAAAGAAATGAAAATAAGCAAAATTAAGTGAACCATAGATACCATTAAAGTTTTTCCTTTCTGAGCTGCAGAAACTTCGTCCAAGGCCTTATTCCTAAGAGGAAAACAGGATACCATAAAGTTTATTGGCTTGCTGTAGAGTTTAAAGTTATTTCATCTTATGACAGTCATAAAACATAACTCCTGAGGGAGTAACAAGGTAAATAAAGAGTTTGGATTTAAATCCTTCTCTGTTTTCTTTGCCTTTATGCTTTGACTCTAGAGCAACTGGCTTGGCAACTCCATCTCCCTTGCTTATCTCCTAAAACATTTCTAGTTCAAATACCCAAACATATGAGCTAGACACTCACTTCTCACAGTCGTTGTGGGAGTTGAACTCAGAAGTACTTGGTAGAATCAAGCACAAGCATATGTTAAAGCAGCAACATAGAAACCAGAAAATATTTGATGTTATTTACCTAGCGCTCTGTTCCAAATGGCACATAGCAAAAATCTAAGCAGATATCTTCAGAATATGAGGAAAAGTTGTGAGTTCTTGAGCTCCCAATACAGGTTGCTGTTCATCATTTTTTCCTTGTACTCTACACATACCCATGCCCCAAGAAAGAAAAGAATGACACAGTCAGAATTAGAACAGAAATCATCGTACATCTGTTGATCATAAAAACTAACCAAAAAAATCTCTCCAATTAACTTCATAATGTTGTAACACAGCTGCCCACTCCTTTTTAAATTTCCTTTCATTCATAAATAGCCGTCCTTTTTTTCTTTTTTTTTTAACAAGCAGGTAGACAGCTCAGGTAGAAGCAGCACAACATACAAATCTATACTTTCTCCTCTGTGCTTTTTGCCACATGTTTGATCATTGCTATTTTATACTGCCTGCTATAAATACTGTATTAATTAATTAGTTAGAAAAAAATCACTCTTTTTTTTTGCCCCTGTATTTTTTAAGCTCCTAATAAAAATATAACAGAAGGGAGAATAAAGTACTACAATTGCATTTTCTTGTCTTTTCTGTAACAGACATCCCATTCTTCTCTTGCATCCCACTACTAGCGGTTCATTTGAGCATAAAGGAATGGCATACATTTCTCTGTTTGTCAAAGGAGCTCCATTTACATTTCCATGGTGACATACACAGCTCTGTTCTTTGTTACTCAGGAGTGAAATGTGCAGGATCTCTGCCACATACTAGAAATGCCAGTACATGCAATTTTAATTGCAAAAAGTCCTTCTCCCCTTTAATTCTATTATTTCTGTCTTGCTCACTTGCCAACCGTCTTGGTATTACTGGCTGTTTCACAACACCCAACTTCTAACTGAGAGGGCAGAAGGCACAGCCTTCTCCTAGGCATTTGGTACAGGTCCAAATCCTGCCATCCTCACTTTTTACTAAATTCTTGTTCTCACACAATTCCCATTAACGGATGTGAGAATTTTGACTGCATAAACATGGAGTCAGGTTGTTCAGATCCGGCCCAGTGTCTGTAAAGTGTAGAGCTCCCGTTCCCATCAACAGGCCTGTTCAAGTGAGCAGGAACCACTGCACCTGAGTGCAACCTGCAGAATCAGGCTTCAACAGTTCAATCAGTGCCTTCCTCCGGAAAGAAAGTTTTCCATCCTTTGACCTGGCCTGTTCGATTACGCTGGCCTATAGAGTGGAAATGGGAGAGACATTGCAAATACAGAATCTATTTCTGCCTCCCAGTAATAAATCATCATATTTCTCCTTTGAGGCAGTAAGATGTATGGACAATAAAATGTTGTTGGCTTGACTTTCCATGGCTCACTCAAGTTACAGACTACAGAAAAAAATTTGGGCCAGATTCTCACCTGGCAGAGCCAGCGCAGATCCAGAAAAGAATCCAGCCCATTCTTTTTAAAGTCCTGTCACGGTCATTCTTTTCGATATCACTTTTCTCCTTCCTTGCAAGACAAATGCAATAGTCCTTTTCTCTAATAAGGCCCCATCACTTCCCCGCAGTTTCAGAGGGAGTGAAACCCGACTCCTGTTGCCAGCTCAAAAATCAAATCAATCGCGTGCACATTTTAAAGCATGTTTTGTACAAATGCCCCAGGGCAAAAGCACAAAGAATGTAAAATACCATAAAATAAATATTTAAAAAGACAAACAGATTTTTCATTTTGACCTAAAACCAGAAAGCATTTTGAAGCTGTAAAACATAAAAGAACCATATTTCACAGTTGTGGAGACCAGTGAATAAATGGGCAGGGTCCATTTGGTACTGTCCATACATGTGGACGAGCTAAAAGCCTGTTAGAAGTTGAAAAATGTCTCTTGATTAAGTGTTCAAAAGACAGAACCAAGAGATGCAAACCCTTGTAAGCTGCGATCAAACTTTGAAGTCAAAACTATTATTACAGCAGGTCAATTAGGTTCTTTTCAAACCAGGCTAATACAATAGAAAAAAAATTTCATCTGTGAAGCTATTTTCAGGACCTGATAAGGCTATGCTCAAAGGTAACATCAAAGTCTGGATGCTGGAATATTCACAAATAAAAGAAAACCACACACAATCAAATCAGGATTAAAGTTTCAGCAACTACTTTGAAAAAAAGTCTTCTGCTTTACAGAGGCTGAAATACAGCAATGTGGTTTTTTTTTTTAAAAGAAGAGAATCGCCACAGACACTGCATAACTCTTCCTCTCTCCACTGTCCCTGAAGAATCTGCTCTTGTCCCATGGTCTCTCCTGGGGTGGGGTTCTGTCTCCCTTTTCCAGCTGTTCAGATTTTTTTTTCCCAAATGATATTAATCCCATGGTCTTCCGGCTATATTGCTGGAAGTGTCTATATTAGCTAGTAAGAATAGTTCAATAAAAGCAGTATGAGTAACCCAGGTAATGCAGATATAACCTGGATTACAAAGTTACGTGTATTCTCACATTTTAAGTAAAATGTACTGTAATTCTCTCTGGAGCTCTGTGACCAGCGTGGAGAGGAGATCAGACACCTTCTAAAGCACAGTTTATTTTAGCAATAGTACCCAAGCACTTAGGGAGAAATACCATAAAAAACCAACAAGGAGTTTATATTAATGACTGCCTTTTCCTGAGCTTGTTTAAACCAGCTGAATCTAACAAAGAGGCAAAGTCATAAAAATGAACAGTCTTGAGATTATCCTTTACCGTTTTGCAAGTGATTGTAAAGATGCAGTTATTTTGAACCATTCTTTTCCTTGTTGCTTGCTTTTTCTGAATAGGAAAGCAAAACTTTCAGCAGAGCCACTATTCACAAATGTGGGTTTTTTTAATGATAGTTGTTTTTAGTGCAGGTGACCTTATAGGACTTTTTTTTTTTTTTTTTTACAGCTGCTATTTGCTATAGTATTATTTAAAATTTATTTCCAGTGCATTCTGCTACTACTGGAATAGGAACTTGTCCCTTTCCCTTCAGAGATCAAGAGTAGCCCAATCTAGAAACTCTGCCTCTTAATTCCTTTGATTTATTTCATGTATTTCAGAGCAGCTTTTAATGCAAGGACATTTGCTAGGGAGGGACACTCCCCTATGATGACGTACTGGGGGTCAGCAGTAGGTGACAGGCAACATCAACACAGCTTCACTCAGGGACTGTCTCATGCTGTTGCTGGACATTTTGATTGCAGGAGCCAGAATAATGGCGCTTGCCGTGGAAGCTCCCACAGCGCCCACCTCTTGACACCACACAGGAACGAAACCTGCTCAAATCCACCACCATTCCTGCCTTTTCCTCAAGCTGTAATTCAGCCGTGCTTTAGTTCTTGCGTCCATCTCGTATTCCCACTCCTGCCTGCTCAGCCCCTGACTCCTGGTTCCTGCTTCTGCCTCTGGCTTAGTCCTGTGATTCCTGTGTCTAACCTTATATCCATCCTTACAGCTGCTAAATCTCTATGGAAAGTGAGCTGGTCCCAAAGCAGGCACTCTCATAAAAATCACAAACTGTGCTGAAAAGCTTCACTTTTTGTGATATTTCCACCACAGTCTTCACTGTCATTCAAAATATATTAACAAAGCTCTTTACCACAGAATTTTAACTGTACAATTTCTGCAAAATATCTATCACTATTATGAAATTTCCTTTCTTGCTGAATCTGAAAGGTCAAAAATGTCGATCTTCCCATGAACTAAAAAATTCTAGAAGAATGTTTTCAGAAATGCCAAATAATTTTGTAGAAATAGGTCATCTCAATAATGCTTTTCATTTCATTATTGTTTTGATCTTACTTTTAATTGATTATATTCTATTACACAAACTAAAAACAAAATGGCTTACATTGTTTTTAAAGCTAAATTTTGCTATTACCATTAAAAATATTGATAAAGCAAATAGATTACTCTGAAATGCTCCAGTAAACTTAAATCTGCATTTTCCAGTGGAAAACTGCTCCATCACATTTTTCTTCTTTTACCAGTTTTAATTTTGATCAGGCGTAGTACTGTGCCAGAATTCAGAGATATCTGATGGATGTTCTCAATTATACCCAATACCTGTGGCTACAACAGGCCACGCTGACAGTCAGGAATAATCAGCATTTAAAGACGCCTGGATGTAGGACAGAAATGCATTACACCTTCTCAGGCAGTTACACGATGGATGATTCTTCTTATACTCCCTTATTGCAGGGATCGTCAAGTGTCTGCTTAAGCAGGAGTCATGCAAAGCCACCTTTATATTGGATATTGCAGATATAAGCTCTCTGTATGGACATGAATAGACTAAATATTGCAGTACCTTAGATTTTATGACTTGGCAAGAAGCTAAGCAGAGTGGAAAGCTGTAAAAATAAAAACTTTCAGCTCCACTAAGCTGAAAACTGATATCTAAGATATCAGAAATATAGCTGCTGGTTCACATAACTAAAAAACTCATCCTCCCAAAGGGTTCCTCCCCCTCTCCCCACACCAACTTGACTAAAGCTGATATGATGCCAAGGGAGATGACTGTTAAGCATGAGTGTTATCAGTTTGCTCAAGTGACACACCTCTACATCTTTTAATCAAACCTAGATTTTTCAGTCTCTAATTTCTTCCAGAAAAGATTCTAAACAGAAGGTCAAGGTAGGACAGAAATAATGATTTTTAAGGAAAGCACTTCTGGAGGAATTTATCAAGGGTAGCAATTATTCTCATCACGTGAGGCATGCCTGTCCTCAGCAGTTTGCAATGGTAGAGGGGTTTCTGAATATTCAGTCACTGTTGTGGCTGAAGGTTAAACCTGGTCAAGGGTATTTGCTAGGTTATATTTTCACTAGAACGATTTCTGAAGTTGGGTATGGAATGTGTGTCCTGGAAAAAATAGCAGGAAAAACCCAGATAGTAAATAGCTGAGTGGCCGAGACACTCAGATGAGACCCAGACTATGCCTCTGCTTTGGATTACGTAGAACAGGGATAATATTCCAGGTAAGTACCCTAATCAGCCACATGGGACAGCTGCCAATCTTTTACTTTATAAATATTTAATAGTTCAGAGAAAGAAGGATGGGCACAATAGCTCGGTGGTTAGAGTAGAAGCGAGTCTGGGAATTAAATCAAACTCCAGCCAAAACCTGGTCTCAGACATTTTTTTTCTCCAATCAGAACTAAATGCGAATTGCGATGTTGAAATAGAACCGCCTCAGCCAAAGATTAACCAGAACTGGAGCAAAACTACAACATGTATATGTTTGACTGTGCCAGGAAATATACAGAATGGACATAACACTTGGTCTTGGTTGAGTCCTCTGTGCCTTGCAACACAGAGCCAGCCAGAAAATCAGCTAGGGGCAAAGCCGGGATAGTTGAATTCACCGTCTGCAAATGGACATATACTGGGAATGACAGAAGCCAGCAGATGCAGGGCCTGATAGGCCTCCGTACAGGCGAGCAGTCTATTTCGGTTGCTATAAATTAGGTCTGAGTGATTTGTCCTACTTTGGGCTGCAGACAGCTCGGGATGTGAGGAGTCATAACACTGGCTTACACTCTCCTTTGCTATTCTGTCTGCTATGCCAAGTAGGAATTTAATAGTTATAAAGAACTAGCCTAACAAGTTTTGAAAGCGTCCCATGTGAAAACTTGCTTTAAAAAAGAAGAAAGAAAAAAGATTAGCACTTTCATTACTGAGGTAATGCACGTTCCATACAATCTATAAAGTTTTAAATAAAGAGAGAAAAAAAATATTTTCAAGGCCATTTTTTGGTATCAGAAAATTATAAAATGTTATGCTACCTCTAGAAAACCTGTAACAGCAATTGTCAGAACAGTTTATTGTGCACAACAATTTTAAATGAGACTATAACAATATTTAAGCCATAATGGGAAGAGAGCACCTAACATCAGATAGTTGACAGCAGCAGAAGTAACAAAAAGCAGAGACAGAGGAGCATTACTGATACAATAAATGTTACTTTTCAAGAGGAATTTTATAGCTTTAAATTCTGTTTTCTTATGTACATTTAAGATAGGATAATTCCAGCTGGATAATGAATATGTCCTTCCAATTGAAAAGTCAATATTTAACATCCATTGTGTTCTGGTTTGTAGGACATGCTCCATTCAGATAATAGTGATTTAAATCAAATTAGCTCCAGAAATATATGGAAGAAACATTGAGTATGTGCCATGAATCAAAAGCACATATTTTACAACACTAGACTTATAACAATGCTCCTATCTGCAGACTGTGCTGGTTTTGGCTGGGATCGAGTTAATTTTCTTCACAGTAGCTGGCACGGGGCTGTGGTTTGGACTTATGACCAAAACAGTGTTGATAACCCAGGGATGTTTCCGTTATTGCTGAGCAGTGCTGACACACAGTCAAGGCCTTTTCTGCCTCTCACCCCACCCCACCAGCGAGCAGGCTGGGGGGGCACGAGAAGCTGGGAGGGGACACGGCCGGGACAGCTGACCCCAACTGACCCAAGGGATATCCCACACCATATGACGTCATGCTCAGCATAGAAAGCTGGGGGAAGAAGGAGGAAGGGGGCCACATTTGAGGTGTTGGCGTTTGTCTTCCCAAGTCACCGTTAGGCGTGATGGAGCCCTGCTGTCCTGGGGATGGCTGAACACCTGCCTGCCCATGGGAAGGAGTGAAGGAATTCCTTGTTTTGCTTTGCTTGCGTGTGCGGCTTTTGCTTTACTGCTGTTAAACTGTCTTTATCTCAACTCATGAGTTTTCTCACTTTTACTCTTCTGATTCTCTCCCCCATCCCACCGAGGGGAAGTGAGTGAGTGGCTGGGTGGTGCTTAGCTGCCGGCTGGGGTTAAACCACGACGAAACTTAAGATAAGTATATTGTCTCCCTGTGATCACTGTGTCTATCTTAAAAAGGGCGGCATAAGATTCCTTTGCATTAACCCACAAAAGCCTTTTTTTGGTCTACCTATCAAACATTTTGAAGACTAATTTAATAGTTCCATGCTACTCTAGTGCCTTGTCAACATGATGGAGTTTGCATTTGTTAATTGATAATAATTTAGCAAGTGTTTAATCTCACATTTCTCTCATTGTCCCATCTCAGATTGTGGACAACAGTGGCTTTCATATTTTTATTTTTATTTCCCTAAGTGAAATTAACTATGATCAGAGTTATGATTATTAGGACGCTAATAATACCATAGAGTCCAATTCTGCTGTTGCCCATGTGTAGTTTTTACATTAGATTTAGACCAACAGAACAAAACATTTTATTGCTGAGGCAATGCAAGCATGTTAATTGAGATTTGTAACACCATATTGGGGAGGAAAATATTATTATTTCTGTTTTACACATGAGGAAACAGACATGGACAGACAAGGACATTCATTGAATTGGTCTCAGTTCCATTGCAGCTGTTTGAAAACCAGGAAAATTAGCCTGAAGTTCTTTCAGGCAATACATTCAGTTCAGAGATCTATTACTGATTTTATGCAACTATCCTGCACCTCCCTTTTTGTTGGTGGATATGTTGTATTAAAGCACAGACATATTTGATCAGCACATATCCATGCCAAGTGTTTTTGTAATTTTTTTATAAATAAAATTGTATCTTTAAGATAAATAGAACCTCTTTCCTCTGTATTTAAATGTTCTTTTTAATGGAAACATGAAGAGCTTTGACCTCACAGAACAGAGGAGGAAAGCGACAAGGCAATGGTAAGGTACACTACTGAAGTTTTATCCAATGCTTTTGAGGATAACAGCACAATATTAAATTAAGTGCCTAAAACAAGAATTAGAAATATATCCTTGAATGGATGGAAGGAGGGTTAGACACAATGAAGGAGAGTTTGTAAAATAGCTGTATCAGATGCTTTCTTTCCTTTTTTTTAATGAGTGTTAAAATAACTAAGTGACGTATGGCATCATACATTATCCTTGCTAATGTTTCAATGCTTTTACTCCAACTGCATAAATCATTTGCTGTTCTTCTACACACTTCAACCACGAATGCAATAACCTGGCAGATCACCAAAAAGAATTAAAATGCAAGGAGCTTGCTAATTTGAGATATTCCTATATGCTCTCCTGTGTAGCTTGAAAAATCTTTCACTGTGCTCAAAGACAGATGTGGAATATCAGATTTTATAAGCTACGTAGCAAAAGATATTGTTAAGTTTTGGATGAAGAAGTGCTCCCCTAACCTAAAACTACAGTATCGCTAACTGATAGGAAAGGTAATGACAATCTTAACTGATCCTGAAAGTCAGTTACATACTTTAATGAACACAACCATGAAAATATATAAAATGGTGCTAGAAACGACCTTCTGAGGTCAACTAATCCAGCTGCTTCTGGAAGGCAAGATGAATTAGACTTAAAGTATTGCTGACAAATTCTTGTCTAGCCTGTTCTTGGAAGCTCCAGTGCTAGAGATTTCACTCCTAGGACCATCCAGTGCTGAATTAATTTCATACATGGATCACTAGCAATTATGCCAGGTATTGGCGTGGACATTTTGAATTCCTGGTAAAGTCATTATCTTGTTTCTTCTCCACAAAAAAATAGGGGTGTCTGGTGCACCACTATATCCCATCTATTTGACTACTAATTGTTACCTAAATACTCCAGCTCTTCTCTACCCAGCTACCAGTAGCAGACCTGATCCTAGATGGCTTAACTGCTTCCTCCCCATCATGTGATGTACATTCCTAAAACTGATATTTCAGAAGAATACTGCTAATGATGTGTCTGAATTTCCACTGTTTTGCAGATAATTTTTCAAAAGTTTGTTGAGGGCACTGGTTCTTTAAAAGATGCACAAGAAGTCTCTGTAGGATATTGGTTCTTATTCTCTGCCTCTGTATGCTGAGCTGAACTGCTCAGAGCAGGATCTGTGCTTGAAAAGCTTTGTTAATAAAAAGCCTGCTTAATTTCTCCTATTCTTTGTCGATCTCCATTCCTCTGAGAAGTTGAATCAAAGAAGAAAACAACCTGGAAACAGTATAGCACTAAACCCAAGTAACCATGAACAGACTACACAAATTGTACAAGAACTCAGGCATTTCCCTGGGAAATCAGATATATATATATATAGAAAAGTGGGAGGATTTTCTTCTAGAAAAGATGACATAAAAACTATAAACAAGGTATTTGCACACTGAAACACTGAATTGTAAGACCAAACTAAAAAGCCCATATCACCTGCAAATAGCTTTAGTAATAAGTATAGTACATATTTAATAGGGGGAAAAAAAAAAGTACAGAAAGCTTCTGTTTTCACCCTGAATGCTCTTTCGGAAACCAGAAATTCAATAGCAGCTTGACTGTACTTTACCCACTAGGTTTAAAGGAATATGACGCCACCTATCTATAAGTATCCCTCAGATAATTATGCAAAACATCACCTGCTTTTCGAGATCTGTGAAGACTGCAAAGTATATCTGGGTATTTTCTGCACGCCAGTGACACCACAAACAATGTACATGAATAATGGTACCTTTGTGTTTTGACCACAAAAGGCATTCAGCAGTTGCAATAATAATTTCTCAGACAAATGGCATTAGCTAAATAATAACAGAAGACAGAAAAACAAGATTTGATAAACCAGTCCAAATCCCAAGTGAAGAGGAAAAGATCAGAGATACCTGGGTCATGAAAAAAGAAGTTTGGTAAACAGGAAAAGAGAGACATCAGGTAGAGCAATTATTTGGCTGCACACTACCAGCTGAGAAGTTCAAAGTCTATGAATTGGTGCAAAATGAGACAACCCGTATAATTTTACCGAGATTGCACCAGATTTACATCACTGAACCCTCATGAATTCAAGGCAGCCATCCTCAAATGAAGTAACATGGCACATGAAGCCCTCCCACGTGTATTAGTTTTGCCCAAATAATTTCTGCTTTATGGTGTATTTGTATTGCAAGAATGAGAGCTGATTTCATCAACCAAGGAGACACTCCCTACCTGTCATCGGCTGAGGTAGATGGTACATATATACATATTACGGGTGTGAGAAGTGATTCCATCAACCTGGGAGACAATCCTTACCTGTCATCAGCTGATGTATATGGCTAGCTCTGTACTTGCTTCTATAAATTTGTTGGTGCCCGTGACATTGCCAGGCAGTGGTTGCATTCCGGTTACTCTTCACTGCAGCTATACTTCCTAAACCCTGGAGAAAGCCAGATAACCTTTAAAGTAGTACTTATCTGCATCAGACCTCCAGTCCTAAGCTGAACTCACTTATGACATAGGGATAAATTAAAGTCACTAGCTTCAGCGAATTACTTCTGAGTTTTTCCAATGAGCAATCAGATCTGGGAACTAAGACTTACCGATAAAATCAAATATATGAAGCTGCTGCAAAAGCCATTTCACTACCACCTTCTCAACTGCCAGTGAAATAAAAGGAATGGTATAGATCGGATTACAACTCTCCACGTTTAGTCAGACTAGCCGAGCTTTCTTAATTCTAAAAGTAATTACAGGTATATTCTAGCAAGCTAGGAGCTGACCTTGAGTGAAAAGAAATACGCAGCAGAAGGTTGATTAGCCTTAGGAACGGATACAGTGTACTTAAAACAAGGCAAACCACCAAAAGAGAGCAAAGCAGTCTAATATTTTTTGCTTGCAGAAAATACAGAGAAGCGAATCTTAATTTCATTAAAAAAATGCAATAAATATCAATATGGCCACCCTGTGCTTGAGAGTACATTGAATCGAATGAAGGGAAAGGAACCGCAAGCAGGAACCCCGTACAGCTGAGGGAAGGAGGAGACACAGAGGAGACAACCAGAAGGGAGAGAGAAGGACCTGGGAGGGGGCTTTGGCTGGCTTTGAGAACTGTCATCATGTGGGGTCATTGATTTAAAAGCTCCACTGAGCCCTGGGCAGCTGGTAAATACCACAGGAAAAGCAAGGAAAGGCAGAGAAACCTTCAGTTAGTCCACAACGAGGAAATAAATGCGAAGGAAAAGAGAGTAGTGTATTACTGTGATGAAGAATAAGTAACATACCCAATGCCAATGTATGGCCCATTTTGCAAGAAAGAAAATTAATATAATGTGATAAACTGAGGAGATTCAACAAATCATTAAACCTTTGTAAGAGTGGATGTTCCAAAGCATCAGCATAAATTTCAAAATCACCCATAACGAAAAGTCTTAATGAGTGAAGAATCAAATCAGGAGTCAGCTTAGGCCATTAGGTAACAAATCAGAATGAATAGTTGGTTGGTGATAGAAAACCCAAACGGCATGAACTGAAAAGCATACTGAAGGAGTAACAGTTTAAAATCAAAAGGGTGAAAAAAGCAGTAGCCAAAGCAGTTCAGTCAGAGGAGGACCATTAAATTTGGGTAGACAGATCTCTACAGAGAGCATACATCACTAGGAGTGTCTTTTTTAGCTGGAACATACAGTGCTAATTTCTTTGTACTTGGAACAAGGATAGAGAATTCAATTAAATTGGCTGAAAATTGGATGTGTCTTTAGTAGTGCTTCCAGGATGTTACTGTTATTTCATATACCTCAGTCGACAACATTGCAGGTGTCAGATGTTATGGGAGCACTCTGAAGAAATCACTTTGTGGTTTGAATAATGGTAAAAAAGAAGCCTGAAGATTGAGTTATTCCCTTTATCACTGGGGTTTCGGGGGGGGGGAAATCACTTTGTCCTGAACCTGTGGTCACTTCCAGCAGCAGAGGGCTCTCTGTGGCAGGCAGTCTGGCTGGGACTGGTGCCCTAGAGCACCAAGAACCTTCACCACTGGTGACTGCGGACCCCAAAGTAAGTTGGTTAATCACTAGTATTTCTGAGGTGGATGAAACATTGTACTGATCTGGCATTTTTCAGACAGAGACTCCACCAAAGATCCCTCCAGAGTGATAAAGGGTCAAATCTGCCATCCTGTTCCAAGAAGGAATATCAATCTACCGTGCTCTATCCAGGTCATGGGATGCATTCCCTTCCAACAGATACCATGCATATTTCACATCAAGGGAGCTACATTTGGCTGAGGTGCTGCACTAGATAATGCAGATCCATAAAACTTTGTTTCAAAAGCACATGTATTTTGGAAAAGAAACACTAAATATTTTGTTTTAGGAATTTTCCAAAACTTTATATTTCTTCAATTTTGATACTTTTGGACCTGAAGAAGGAGTCCTTACAAAGCTGAAGTGAGAGTTTGTAGTTGATCACCACCAAAATTAAAGCCAGCAGCAACTTAAGCTGCATAATTTTACTGGATAATTTTACTCATATAAGTAGTTACAGTTGGTTGATTCAGGTTCATACTATGGAGAAATAAGTTGATAGTTGACTGTAGTGAGTCTGCAGTGGTGTCTTAACCAGGGGTCTCAGCAACTACAGGGTTATTGATTAATAATACTCCCAGATTTGGGACAGTAACCGGACAGTTTTGTCCGTGTTTAGGTAGGTGCATCAGGAACTGCCAATAAAAGTAGTAAAAATCAATCTGTAATGCAACCTGACAGATCATCAGCCATCGTGTTTTGTTTTACATTTCTTTAAGTATATCTTTAAGTAGTACTTCTGTATCATAAATATTGCTGTTGTAACTCCATCTCTTAGAGTTGAAGTAGATCTATGATAATCCTTTCAGAGATGCTCCTATGTTGTAATCAGTGCTTTATATGGCAATAGTTTGTAGGTTGGCTACTAAATATTTTTATCTGTTTGTAGAATAGCATAAAGAAAAGTATCACCTAAGTTAGTCCTAAAAAAGTCTACTCCCTTTCCTAAATATTGCTGCCATTTTTTAGTTTGATCTAATATGAAAAAATAACTTCTTATAAATCAATATAACCTTATACAATTGAGTCTACAAAAAAAAAAATCTTTCAGGGCAGGAAAGATGGAGATGGTATGCGGTGTTGGATTGTTTCATGTTGAAGTCAGTTCTGGTACCATCATCACTGTGCTTTGCTCAGTTTCATTGAAATTCATTCTTCATTAATTTGGGTGATTCTTATTCTAATATCATTGGTATGGCATGTAATATTATGTAGCAATTAACATCATACAGTTCAAATCATTGACTATTCTCACCCAAAATCAAATCCCCTTGAGATACACATCAGACTTCCCCATCCTTCCGCATTATCCACCAAGTGCACCCAGGTCCTTGAGCAAAAGCAATCC
>NW_008825430.1:3723994-3729479 GCF_000699105.1 Pygoscelis adeliae
TGACGTCCCATGGTATGGAATGTCCCTCTGGCCAGTTGGGGTCAGCTGTCCTGGCTGTGCCCCCTCCCGGCTTCTTGTGCCCCTCCAGCCTGCTCAGTCGGGAGAGCATGGGAAGCTGAAAAGTCCTTGACTTAGTATAAGCACTAAGCAACAACTAAAACATCGGTGTGTTATCAACATTGTTCTCATACTAAATCCAAAACACAGCACTGTACCAGCTACTAGGAAGAAAATTAACTCTATCCCAGCTAAAACCAGGACAGATGGGATAAGAAAAAGACTATAGATCCTTTCAGAAGTAGCATTTCAAAAGCGAAATACAGCTGGAAACAGACATTTTTTTGTAGTAAGTACTGGTCTTTGGTAACAAAGTCTTGCTCCAGTGATAAAAGGCTCCCTAATGGTACTTTAATTGAAACTTTTTATCTGAATGTTGCCTGAACCTCTGCTAAATGCTACTTTCTTGCTTCAATTCAAATTTTCTTAATCTTCATTTTCACGCTGAATATTGGTACACTGTCTGCCTCATTATGCTAAAGAAAGATGAAGTGAGCTATTAACATGCTGAACAGCCTACGAGATGTTATGATATAGAATGTCATTCATTTTTATGAGTTGGCTGTCAGTGTGTGCTGCAATAAAGTTATAATTTCTCACTGACAATATGTGATGTCTGGAGTCGCTGCACAATCCTTATTAAAATTTCAATAATTGTAAATCAAAGGAAAGCAAATACGACTTTTATGAAATGGCCGCTTCTGAAAGTCAAGGAGTACAAAGTGGTGGGATACAAAACCAGAACACTATTCTTGTGCCGTTCCAAGTCATCATCATCATCCTACAGTTTTTCTTCTCTTGCACGAGGCAGGGTGTGCTTGGTAACATATATTGTAACGTTCTCAGGAGCGGCGTGCTTATCTTGCTAGCATTATAGCAACAGTGAAGTAAGTACTGCTTGTTCGTTGCTCTTTACTGACTCTACCTTTATGTCGCTCTGAGTGTCATCAAAACATTTCTGGAAATGTTTACCGTAACAGTTTATTATAGCTCTTCGTCAGTGAAGTCAGGTGGCTTTGGAAGCAGTTATATGGCTTGGCAGTGGGAAAAGTTAGAAGAGATTTCGGGCAGCTTGTATGCATACACTGGTGTGCAGGGGTTTCAAAGCCTGCTTTCTCATGACTTTCCACAGTTGTGGAAAATGGCAGGGATGGATTTACAGCAGGGTCTTTGAAATGTTTAAAGTGTCTCAGTACACAGGGAAATGAATCCCAAATTCAAAGGAAGTATCTTCTATATACATATAGCTGTGTAATGGCTACATCTTTACTTCTACTTCTATTATTATTGTTTCAAACCAGAAACGTAAGAAGTCTCTGCCACTGTCCAAGCCATGGTGATCTTTCATTTTGAGCTTGACATAACCCAGATGCTCAGAAGTTAAAGTTGTTATAAAACATGCCCTCAAAATAACAGCTTTTTGGAGTTATTAGATACAGACCAAAGTGTCCCAGTCACTGAATTGACTGCACAAGGTCTCAATGTTGTTGGGGCATTTGGAACTGCTCTAACACTTCTCCCTGTTATTTTCAGTTCTGTTCAAAGTCATTATTACCTGCAAATCACTGCATGACAAGCTGAATAAATGCATTCATCAAATGTTTATAAACACTGTACATGGGATAAATAATTATATAGATATGTTTTTGAATTTTCTTCAGCAGATTTTAAGTATCAAGCACCAGTCAGACTCTGGGGCTCCATACAGTTATGATACAAAGGCTGTGAACCCTCTACGCTGTCACAGTATCAGGAATGTTTGCACTACACAGAGTTATGCCAATAGGCAAAAATATATTTGTATACTCCAATGTGTAACATCACTCCATTTCTATTACTTAGGCTATTCTTCATTATTCAAAAGTTAAGTCAAACATATTTATTTCATGACTGCATCTGGCATGTTTTTAAAATGTTAACTAATAACTTTATTTCTAACTATGCTCCTCTTCTAAATTGGCTAACTCTACTAAAATTTACAGCATAACAGCAACGCTCACATGTCAGATATGATATATATCCTTCAGTGTCAAATTTCCAGTATATCAACATCTCAGATGCACTTCCTCAAGACAGAAGAGGCAGCACGTGTTCGCGCACAAACAAATGCAAAGCTCTGGTCAAATGCAAAACTCAGTCTCTGTTCTCGCACGGAAGTACTTGTGCACAATTCAAGCAATTGTATTTGAAAAAGTCTCCCTTCATGTCAGTGGCATACAAACACAACAAATAATGCATGCTGGTTCTCCCAAACTTGATTTATTACCACAAGTGTCTTACCATTTCTGGAAAAGTTTTATAGCTAGTAGCGTAAGTCAAAGAACAGCTGTCCACGTCTATCAGAAAGCTCCCTGCTGGAAAAAAGTAATGATTGACCAACCTAGCCACAGGAGAGAATCTCTACAATTGTTTCCTTAACATTATGCCTCCTCATACACCCAGACTATCATATAGTGAGATTCTGGCCTACATACCAAGACGAAGTAAGAGAGAGAGATACAGAACGTTATCGTGAGACAAGACTTTCACAGAAACCTGAAGGAATGAGGTACGCAACTCATCATGACTCGGTACCAGTGAAAAATATTCTATTTTAAAGATGTCAGCTGAAGACAACTGGACTAATGAAGGATAAAACAACTCCAGCAAGCACAAATACTTCAGCCGATATAGTCATGTTTGGAGATTTCTTTGGAAGGACAAGTTTCAGTGGCAGTCAAAAGATCAAACATCTCTTGCCACCTAAAACAGCTGGGAAGCTAAACATATGGTCTGATTTTCTTTGTTTGATATATTTGATAGATTATCATTTGAAGCAAAATACCTGAAAGCCCACTCTAATTACCAGCAAACCAGTGGGTGAACAGACAATCTAATGCAGAACAATGTACTGGTGATTGTACTGACTGACATTTTGATATCTAGATATACAGATGTTGCATAAGTCATGCAAAAACATCTGATACAGACTAGCAAATACTCTCATGATTTCTTTTTACGCTGCTTCTTGGAAAAGGGTTTCAGACAAAACTGTAGGAACCTTTTTGTTTTTATAGTACTGTTTCTCAAAGCACTTTTCTAATAGATTTACTCATTTGCTGTGAAAAGACTTGGAATGACAGAATTATTAATAATAATAAATTCTTTAAACCATAAAAAAGATCTCAAATCTTGTTCCTATGTATTAGCATGTAATTATTTTATGGTCTGATATTTTGTGAATGGTCAAGGTTAGAAACACATGCTTCCATGTGGTACGTACTTCAAAACATATCACTGGAAATCCTGAAATCCCAGCTGTGTTATGGAATATAGTAAGTGTGTCAAACCCAGGTGTTAGTCAGGATATTCAATTTAGGATCTGTCACAGTTCTGGCAAGGGGAAAGATAGGTCTGTCTTAGATGTGCAGCATGCATGATTTGGTGGGGAAAATTACATATTTTCATGTTGTGTTAGGTACTGTTTCATGTTTATATCATCTGTATGGAAGTCTGAAATATTAGCCATAGAAGCAGCTAAGTCAGAGGGCAAAGTGAAGGGGAAAGATTTTATTTCAGGTCTCTGTACAGTGTGTCATAGCTATTCAAATTAAGGCAATTATATCTGGGAAACATACATATATATATATATACACACACATTAATTTATTAATTTCACTAAAAGACTTCCTCTGCTGGTATCAAAATAATCACAAAGTTACAGCAGATTTCAGTTCATAGAGGATGACTGTTTAACAGCCAAGTTACTTGGGCATAATGCAGACATGTTACATTCACTTTAGTAAAAGCTATCAATTAGTACAAGTGCACTAAGATGCAGACACCTAAACATAGAGGAAGTTCTCCTATCCCTTCCCCTGTGCCCCTCTGTTTGCTACCTGCACAAGCCATCTGCCAGCCAAAGGTTAGCCACATCTGCAGCGAACACCTCAGCAAACAGTACAGTCCTAACAAGTGACACCCAAGAACATGGCACTGTGTAATTTTTCCTTGTTTCTCAATCTATTTCCTAATAATTTATTTGATCATCAATCTGTAAATGTCTGCATATCAAGGGTTAATTTTTAAAAGAATCATGTGATGACCAGAATAAAACCAGATCTAATATATTAGACTTACAGGGATATGTATCTTTCGTGACTCCTCAGTTCAGTAACGAGTGAATATTTTGCAAGATATATCAGCATCAGTACTTTTGTCTCTTAATAGAGAACACCAAATCCTTGTGTGGTCCTTAGCATTTAAGCTAGCAAGAAGAAATTGCCTAAACAATGGCCAAATCTTTTAAGGCTGAAGTACTTAGTATTCTTCCATTTAGCGGCAAGTTATGAAGTTTCATTTAAAAAGGGTAATTCTACCAATTAGCTCATCCTGCTCAAACACACACATACCGTTGGGAAATATAAAAATGGTTTATTAAATCAAAAGATATGACTGCACTTCAACTAGCACACGGGCATTAGAGATCAAATATTCCCTATAGATTAATCCCCATGGCATCACAGGCTGATTTGGCTTGCCAGTATTACATTAGTAAACCATCTAATCCAATTTAGAACAGGCCAGGAATGTTCCATCCATTACGGTATTTCTAGTGTCATTAGAAGCAGACTGATCGAATAAGCATCCTAAATCAGCCTGCAGCATGCAAGTAAATCACTGTGACTTGCCCTGCAAAATCTTTTTTTTAAATAAAAATTAAGACAAAAGAAAAAAAGCCATGTAATAAGATGGAAGCTCTCTGTATGGTTTTGGCTTCTGAACTCCTGCGGCCAGCAAAATTTCGTGGTACTTCAGTACATAAGATTCTTCTCTCTGTAAGGTAGCAGTGCAGGACATAGTGGATTTAAAGACACGAGAAGCTCCTTATTTTGTGGCAAGCTCGTTTGCAAGGAAATCAGTGGGAAAAACCCCACAAGAAACAATAATAAACAAAGTAGGCTGAATGAGGGCAGAGCATTTCATCTCACAAATGAAATCTGCTGTATAAAATTGGAGTAACCATAGTAATAAAATCTATCAATCAAATATATTACAAAGGTTGCAATAGAAAGGATGAAAACTTTGTATTTGCACAAAATGAAAAACACTCAAGCGCATTACAAAAACAGTATTTTCATTCCAAACAGGTATACCTGAAAGAAAAACAGTTCTTCAATAAAGAAGTAAATATATGAATAAAATGTTGGCGACAGTGCTTTGAGATGACGCAGCTATCAGAAAGATTTCAGAAAAGGGCTAGGCTGCAGCTTTGAAAAGCTAGGAATCAAACTGAATAAAATCATCAAAATGGCATGTAACCTTTGCTGCCCCCTGAGACCTATCACGTTCCACCAGCAGGGCCACGCAGGTCTCAGCTGCACTATTTAAGCAATCAGCCATAAAAAAGAAACACTGCACCAACGCACAAGTTAGTGAATACCTGCTC
>NW_008825430.1:3729560-3734105 GCF_000699105.1 Pygoscelis adeliae
GTTTCACATTTGTTTAATGGCAAAGTTGCTCTGCTGTCAGTCAAACAGCTCTTAATCTTGTCTGGACCCTTTGCATAACTGACTTAGAAAGGAAACTGTTATCGATTCTTTGTATACTAACTGCAGAAAAAGTTAACAGCTACCCAGAAGTGCCAAAAGGGACCTGCCAGGAATTATTTTCACTGCAAATAGTTATATATCTGGACCAAAGACAGTTTTGCAATAGAGGAAAAACACATACAGATCCAAGACAGGGTGACATTCCTGAAAGGTGCACAGATACCAGATGTTTCTGGAAATTCCTTTCTTGGATCTTCCTTCCCACCTCCCTGAAAATACTGGAAGCTTGAACAACTAAACTTGGGTTATTAGAGGAGGGGAGGGGATTTTACAACCAAAACAAATGTTTTAGTTTCCAGGTTTTCATCCTTTTAATGAAAACAGATCTCCTTTACTTTTGAAGGAAAACAAAGGACTTCTATAAAAGGAAAAAAAACCCAACAAAACACAACCATCACCTCAACAAATGCTTAATTTTCTGCAAGAAAAAGTTGAAGTCAAAATTTTCAACACAGTTTATTCAGAATCCTACTCAAATTTCTCTTCAAAAATTACGTCCTTTCACAGCACTACATTGAAAAACTCAGTCTTAAATTAAATCCATCTGGGAGAAATAAAATGGCAGAAATCCTATCAAACCCAGTAATCCATCCTTAAACACAGTGACAAACTTGCACCAAGCCTCTGCTCTTGTTTTGCCATGTCCTTTGATCCCAGCAGGCCTGTCCCTGGCAAACCCTCCTCAGCAGGACTTGGAAAACCACACTCAGCCAGCTAGAGCTTGGGAAATCTGTTCTATCCGTTGCTTACACTGGCTATGCTGGTGCCAAACATTATTATTGTTATTAATAGCACAAACCCAGATTGCAGCAGTAAATCATATTCCTCCCAGAGCTGATTAGTTGTCAAATGTTCATCAGCAGTGTAAATGACAAATGTACCTGATTAACAAAAACCAAAGGCTTGTTCTGAGGTAAAAAGGCCTTAGCCTTGCAATTTGTCTAATGAACTTCCCTTCTGGTCCACAGTGGAACACATCAGATTTACCAAATCCAATTTCTGAATAAAAGTGCAAATGCTTTGTAGAACTAATGAGTGAGCACAAGATTGAATTATGGCCACATGTTGCCTCTCTATGAAACAACGGCTTGGAGAATCACGCTTTGTTCTTCCCTTCCCTTTTGCAAGGCATAGAAATACTTTGCTTCCTTATTTTTCCCTCTGGTTTGGCTTAGCTGGGTTGGCAGAACATTAGGTGAGGACACTGGGGAGAAGGATCCAATCCTTCCTTGTTCTCCTTTGCCTCTCAAGAGGCAAGTACAGACCCACTGTTCCCCTGTCCACAAGTGGTGGTCTAACCTGTGTACCTCCTTGTGTTTCCTTGCCATAAATCTGTTTTCCCTGACACACTGTGAAAGTAGAGTCTTCTCACTAATGTTAGGCCCTAACCTGAGATGCCAACATGGAGGAGAGTAGGGAATGGGGAAGAGAGGTACTTCTGATAGACAATTCTGCCTGCCACTAACTAGCCTTCCTTATAGCAGTGACTTTCTGGGCATTGAACAATCAACCTGATGTCTCAGGTAAATGCCCAGAGAGCTAAGTGGGTGAACGCGGATCCAAATGTTCAGCCCTTAATCATTAGACTAATAGGGGAGGCAGACTGTGGTTTGAAGTCTTATCACCACAAGGACATAACGGAAACTCCATTTTTGAGCGCTCACCCACAAGATGGATTCTCACTGTGGAGTCCTTCCAGCTGTCAGTGAAGTTCACAGGAGCAGCTGGTCCTCGGTATCTTCAAAACTCAGATGCAAAATGGCACAAGGTGGGCATCTGACAAAGAAAAGGCATAAATTCACTGATCACCTTGGTGAAGAAGGAAAGCTATTTCCTTGCACAGAAACAAATAACACTTAGCCAACTTTATATAGTGGCCATGGTTCTAGCAAAAAAGAAAATACAGAGATAAAACTAATTTTCTTCTGACATAACTTCAACTGAGTGAAAGAGATAATATCAGGAAAGGATTTGGCCTCATGTCTATAGTACCAAGAAAACTCTCACTCACTAGCAGATTTTATATACAGCAAGTTGAAAGGAAAACTAAATGTTACCATGACTGAGCTTGCATTTCCTGATATCTCAAAAGGCATTTGTTTCCCCAAGGAAAGCATTAAACAAAGAGACAAAGGTTACGTGCCTACACACATCGTAAGTGCTGAATGTTACTTGTGATGGAGAATATTTTTGCTTACTATAGATGCCGTGTTTCTAATGAGCCAAGGTGCACCAGTGGAATGTTTCAACCGCTCGTCTACAATTTTGCTAGCTCCTGTATATTCAAACTAGTAGTTGTCCTGAAAAGACTATGCTGGATATGTGCAAGGGGAGCACACACAGACACTGTTTGATCAGCAAGGCAATTTCCTGGGGCAATGTGCTGATCAACACACTGAGCCGAAACATCTGCAGGATAAAGGATTGTGTCTGAAAACCCTGTGTTTGATGCCCATAATTGTGACAAAGTCATTGCATATTCTGCTCAATGCTTTTTCTGTTTCAGCACTTTCTCACTGTACAAAGAAGCTCCAGCAGCCTCTTAAATGTGGTTGGTAACTCAAAGTACGTTTGGGAAATCAGCCAGAGAGAAAGGCTTTTCTTCTGTATGTTTTGCTGCTTTTCTATGAAGTGATGGAAAAGATACACATTTGCCATCTTTGCAGGGTTTCCCCTTAAAAAAAAAAAAAAGGAAAGAGCTTGAAATAACAGTTTTTTAGTATTAGTACTCTTTACGTTAGAGAGGCTTAAAGCCGCTTAAAATCTGTCATGTTACTACCTAGGTAGGCAGTTTTTAAACTGTATACTATTAACTTTTTAAACTACAGCAATGTAAAAGTCTATTGTACCTCAAGATGGAGGTTGCAGAGCTGTCAAAGATGCTTTTCCTCTGTGCTAAACATGATTTGAAAAATGTTGCAAGCCAAAGCATTTGCCATTATTTACAAAGCTCTGTGTGCTAGAGACCATACAGACAAGCGAAAGACTAAGGCCCAGATACAAATGCACTCAGCCCTGGTAGCAGAATTCACTAATCACGGTTACAAAGGGAACTCACTGGAGACAGAAGACTAAGGTGCAAGAAACCTAAGTGAAGGAATAGGGAACGCTAAAGAGAGAGTTGTTTCTGAAGTCTTGCCTTTCTCTATGAATATCTATTCCATACAGCATGGTGCCAGAAAGGGCTACCAGAGCTCACTCCCTGTGAGTCTTCAGGGCATTGCTTCACCTGCATTAAACCGCTCTGCTGAGAAGCAGCATTGGTACGCTACTTTAGGTACTTGAGCTATTCTCAGCATGGTTACCGTTCCGCCCAAATATACCCACTTCATTTACCCCTGGTTTCTCTGGGCCTAGTCTTATGAAACCTTTCTATACACTGGCCCAGATCCCATCTGAGGGGTGAAGGGCGCCTCAACTTTGGACAGAGCCCGCAGTGTGGATGCTGGTAGCATTTCGTTTGACAACGCGGCTTTGATCTTCCTCGGCCTGAAGAGGGCATAGGGAATAATCTCACACTTCCTAGAGCAATGCTTTTAGCTGCTCAAATATACAAAGATTGGGAGCAGCCATACTAATACCAGAGCAACCTTTGCACACCAGTGGCTACCACTAGCTGAACTCAGTATTGTCAGTGTGTGCTCATGTGTTCTGCACAGGTCTTCATTTTGGACAGTCAAGTGCAAGAACACCTAGTCTGTCTTTCCAGAATGGCTGCAGGGGGAGGCAAGTGCTCAGCTCAACCAAAATGGGCAGACTGCCTTTCAAAAGGTGCCAAGGCTCCCTAGGCATTGAAGAGGCTGAGCAGGGCTTTTGTGCGATTCAGTCACTTGTGTTTTCATGTCCTAGTACAGAACTCTTTTTGATAGACTTAAAACACTTCCAAAATGAATGAGCTAAATTTCCAGGCACTGTAACCTGCCAGGCATTTTCCCTGGCAGCAAAATCCCTCTCAGCTCTGCAGACAATGTTCAGCATACAGGATGGTTCTCCATTGCTTTTACAAAATGGGTCACAGTGACATGTACATTTGGAAGGACTGGCGAGTAAAATGCCTTGCTTTTCCATCCTGCTCACACCTCCCAGCTGCCAGAGGAGAGTCTGCTTCTCCTCTGAATACAAGGGCAGGTGGTTGCCAGTACTCTCAGGAAAGGGAAAGGAGAGTAAAAGCCATTTGTGCACACAGGTGAAAGTACGTGCAAAGGCACCACAGATTGCTTAGCCTTTAGCAGCTTGTAGGGTTTGATTTTAAAAATAGTCATTTAAAGTACTTATGAGAGCCAAACAATCTCTAAACCCGTAATGACAGTGATCACGTAAGCTTTGGTTTATCTGTATTTTTATAAAAATAGTAGAACATATATAGTGATGGAGCCAGAAACACAAGGGGGGGGGGGGGGGGGGGGGGCAGGAAAAAAACACAAA
>NW_008825430.1:3734115-3744641 GCF_000699105.1 Pygoscelis adeliae
AAACAACAGAATAAAATTTTATAACTGATCCAGAGCCACTGGAATTGATTAGAAAGTGTTCCACTGACTTCAGCACACTGTCCTATCAGAAAATGTTGCCCAGAACATGCTTTACAGCTAAATTAGAAAGCTCTGAATCACAGTCTTCTAGTACAGAGAGTTCAACAGGTATTTTATTGGAGTCAGGCTAAAAAGATGCTGTTACAAACATATTGATCTCTTTACCTTTCTGATCAAGAGGTGCCAATGGGACGAAAAATGGCAAGGGTGCTCTGTCAGTGAAAGGGAGATCCAGAGCTCCCTTATGGGAGGCCACATGTACTAATCCTGTTCGTCTCGGTTGCAAAAGAATTCTTCAAAGTTAAAGCACTCTACGGATTTATCAAGCACTTTTCAGTCTTCAACTGGATTTAGCAAGCGAAGCAGTTTCAAAGCCTGTAGATTAGTACTACACAATCAGTCTCTCATAAACGGGCATGTCAAGGCTCAGCTTGATGTTTCAGGCAGTGACAGTTTACACGTTTCTGAAGACAAAGGTGCCATTCCACTTGCAAAACAAAGATAAAAAGATTGTTTTACACTTTTGTGAATTGCTTAGGAAGACAAGGGTTTGCCCTGTTGCCAGATGACTCCTACTGCACTTGTGTTCATCACAATAATGTTAACAGGATTGGCAATGCTTAACAGATTCTTTACAACTTGGATAATGTCTTGTTGAATAGTTAGATTTTAAAGAGTTTATAAAGAAAACCTGCACAGATACAGTTTGGGGGCATATTTGTCATAAAAACAGATGCTACCACTAACTGACTGTTACCAGTAAGTGCAACTGAGTTTCCTGAAGCCTTCCGTGGGGCTGGGATTTCACTATGTGGTCTTTGAGTACCAAAGATTTTCTCTTAACAGAAGAAGCTTTTGAAGCCAAGTTAACCAACGTTATCATCTGTGGTCACTATTAAATCTTGTGTTCTCATGCCTTGGGCAGAGAGGCTTAAATCACAGTAGGAAGAAAAAGGTTCATTTCTAGAGTTGCTTAAAAGAAAGATGGAAGAACTATGAAATTGTGGAATAATTTGTTCTTTTTTTTTTTTAATCTCTCAAATTTGAAAAAGTAGAGCTTCATAATTAACCAAAGAGGGTGGGGGAGAAGCATTAGCATCAACAAAAAAGTTGACATTTTTCTTCAGTTTAATTATTTTTTTCCTACATTTTCATATGGAAAGAAGTCCAACCAGTTCTGCTTGTTACCTGGACTCCTAATTAGGCATAAGAATATTAAAATCCCACAGCTAATTGAGCTCTGAGCCCCAGAACACAGCATTCTTTCTCATTAAAACAAAGCCTTGGTTGGGATGCCTGGAAAGTCTGAGCCAAGTGGACCCTTAGCTATGCTAGTAACATTATTGCCTTCAGTGAACGTACCCTAGAAGAATACCGGGGGAGAGGTATTGAGCCCTTCAACCATACAGTAAGATTAACTTTAAAGTCTATTCCACTAAATATTTCTTTAAGCAAGTAAGGAATCCTCCGGTTTCAGCTGGACAGTGAAGCGTGACATTGCTGAGTATTACCAATATTATTTGTCATATACACGGCACTAGAGCCAAACAGTCCATGAGTCAGTGGGCCTGAGTTAGGGCCCCTTGTTCTAGCGCAGCACATACAAGAAGAGTGATAAAGTGGTTCATCTCTCACTGGGTGTAGTGTTTACATCTATATCGTTACCTTACCATTTGCACCTCTAAACATTAACAGAATGTTAATGTGACTTGTACATATTTTGCCTCTGCTTTGCTACAGCTCTTGGGGTTCAAAACACGGCTTTCAGCTAAAAGAAACATCATTGTGAAAATACTGTCTGTCATTTGAAAGACTGAAATGATCCTATTCCAGTATTATAACACAGTGTAGCTTAACTACTATAGTTCACTGATTACCAATCAGCCCAGTTTTCACAGTATATTTCTATGAGTCTATAAGCACACTTGACCTGTGGTTTAAGCTGATCGCTTACGCTAACAATAATGTGGAAGAAGCCAAGTTCCTAAAGGTGGAGGTTGCTGGTGCAGCTAGGAATCCTCCACCTGTTCCAACAGTAAAGACTTTGGCAAAATTTCCAGTTCTGCAGAAAGAACTGGACTTTGCGGGCTACTTCATTTTTGGGAAGGCAATTACCTGAAACATGTGCTGAAATATTAAATTATTTCCACCCTTGGGTACCTTATAAATAAAATAGTTTGGGATTATGGAGCCAGGCTCGCAGGTATATCAGTAGGAGTGAAACTTTCTCCTTTGGTTAGAATTCTGCAATCCACTTGATGATAGTAGGATTGTAGGAGTATAACCAAGGACTGAATTTGCACAGCCACATGGATCTTAGTGTCTTTGAACAAAAGCAGCCATGTGATAGTTTAAATTACCATTACCTGTTTGTATTTGTTCACAATGCTACAGTGAGTCTTTGAAGAAATAAGCTGACTGGGCTGTCTTGGTTAGTTGAAGATTCACAGTTGCAATAACATTAGAAACAAATATGATAAAAAAATACAGTATCAACTTATTTTTCAAATCATTGGGTGCATTTTGTATATCATTCTGAGTGAAAAGCACGATACAAAATCACTTTTGCCAGCGATTTCAAATAAAGGCTCTAGTTTTAGATAACATTGTAAACTTACAGTGAGCTAGGACAACATAATAATATGGCATGTCAAATTTATTTGTAGCTGTAGGCAAAGAAAAATGAAGAAGGAAGAACAGCTTCAACATAGTATTACAGCACAATAAAAATTTGCTCATGAAGTTTCATAAATTCCATTACAAAGTTTAATGCATATGTTTACATCACTAATACAGACTGAAGCCTGTTATGAGGCTTTCAGCTGGAAATTGCTTCACTTTACAAATTTTCATCTGAAGTCCTTTAAACAATTATGTCAAAATAAAGGCACTAAATAGAAGCACTCACAGCATTCTCCCAGCTTCCTGAGCATATCCTTATTATTGGGAGTATGATTTGTAAAACATCAAAAATCAGATTGTCACACAGAGATTAAGGCTGGGATTTTCAGCAGAAGCTAAGGGAGTTAGGCACTCAGCTCCTTGTGAATTTCAATGAGTCAGGAGCATACATTCCCCTTAGGCGCCTTTGAACATCTCAGCATAAATATTAATAACTGACTTTTAACAAGCATTGGTCATTGGTTTCAATCATCTCAGATATGCCAATGGCTATGTCCTTTTCCCCACAAAGATCTGCTCCCATGTGCAAGTTTTTTGGGATGCTCTTATATGCATAGTATCGCAACAAGGATCTTACAAGTTTCTCCTGCTATTCAGGCCTAGCAGAGTTTACATATGCTAGTTATTGCCAAGATCTTTTATGCCATCTCTTGCATCTGCCTGAGATACTGTATTTTAAAGGCAACATCCAATTCACATCATTTAGGCTGATTGATGTTACTCAGAGAGAAAATACACTCAGAATTCAGAACAACAAGAAGTTATAGATATTCTAATCACTCCATGAAGACATATATCTTGTAAAAAGTCAAATGCTGACTCTTGACAAAAGTATTTAAATAAGCTCCAGCTTCACTTTAATTATATACAAGAACTACATTTTTTATACCTTTCATTTTTAATTCCAACGTTACTGCTCAGCCTTAATATCTTGGAATGTGTGTGATTTCACCCAGCACATGACGATGAGAGTTATGGATTTTTATTAGAAGCCACCTCAGATGCTGTGCCCAGGCAGTAACTGACAAGGTACTCTGCACATGTGTGCACTGGTATATCCAGGTTGTCATGCAGTTATGGAAAGTCAACTATAATACAAACTATACTTGCATGGATATTATGCAAACACAAATAATAGCTGTGTATTGCTCCACTCTGCCTTTTGTATCGGAGAAGGAACTTGCTCTCAAAGTGGATTTGGCCTCAATATAGAATTCACGTCAAGGGAAATGCAACACCTTAGCAAATTTGACGCTGATGGAGCCTATTCCACCATCATCTCCTTTGTTATCTGTTCCTTTTCTTTCTCAGAGGCATACTGTTTTCTGCAAGGCATTGATACCACTGAGAGTGCTCAGTTTTATAACTGTGGGATGATGAAACCGTATGCAAATATCACTCTGCATGCCCTCAGCTCCTCTGGCTGAGCCCTCTGGACTCAAGGTTCGCATCCTTCGCAGGATGAAGGATCAATATCTGATCTTTAATAAGAAGGTGTTAATCCTGGTTTCCAATTATTGTTATTTTTTACTGCTTCTGCTGAATAATATTCTTGTTGTTTGATACTATTCTTCCTCTCTTCCTCCCCCCAAGTCACTCCATCTATTTATAAATTTCAGGATGTAACTCTGTTTATCCTAGTATTTCTTCCTTTTGGTTCCACAAGGGGTTGACCTTGTGTCTTGCAGTCACAGCTTGAAGTCTTCACATGTGTCTTGTTAAACATGAAACAGTTTATCTAACCCACAGCCTGGAAAATCCTGCAATGCCGATGCCCTACAAATTGGTTTACGAATATAGTTTGTTTCATTAATTATGCAAACAGAAGTCTGGTGCCTATTATTACTCTAACAGCCTCATTTTAATTTCTATTATAACAACATTAACATGGAACCACATATATGTCCTTATATGCTTTATATTTTCATTGAATATTACTGGCAGGAGATTTGTGACTGCTGCACATACACAATAACCAATATTGCAGAGAAAAGCCAGTTCAGGCTCATGATAATTCCGCATATCCCCATTAAGTCCAGGGAATTGCATCTGCTCACAGTAGGGGTAAATTTTGCTTTCTGGAAACTATACAAAAATCATATATTTGCTTTGATATTTGATTCTTCCATAGGTTCTGTTTTTATCCTGTTTAAACTTGTAACTGTGTCAATATAAAGATGTAATAAAAAATAAAATATAGCATTACAGAGGATTGTGCAGTGAAAAGTGAGAAAAGCTGATCAAACATATTTTAGGTTAGTAACGGAATCAATACATGATTTCACATTCTGCCAGCTCCGAAATTGAACAACCTATTCTCCGGCCCCAACACGTTTAAAACGTATTTCAAGGGAAATGGCGTAAATACTGAAGAACCACCTTGCCTGGACACGAGACAGCAATCTGCTGGTACATACATGATTGCCACAGAGAGAAAGATAATGAACTTCTCTGCTTTTCCACTATGATAGGACAGGACAGGACAGAAAATAAAAGCCTTGTAATGCAACAAGAATTATTTAGACCGCACAAGCAAACACTTCCTAGCTATTAGGACAGTCAGACGTTGAAAGAACTACTTAGAAGGGTTGCAGAGCTTTTAAGAACAGATAAGGCAAACATCTGCCAGAAACACTTCCATTTTTATTTTTGTCCCTGCGCAGGGATTTGGCTAGGATGCCTCTCCACATCCCCGCTGGCCATGATTCTACGATTAATGAACTGATCACATGCTAACTAGGCGTGTTACAGGAGGAAACTGCAATAATGTGACATAACCAAGTTAAAAATTCTGCTTTTATACTGAGGCACATGAAAGTCCCTCAAAGGTAACAGCATTGCCAGGACTGCATTGCCTGTAAAAGTAGAGCAGACCTTGAGGGAAGTCTTGTCACCAGTGCTGTCGCCAAGCTGCAGTGGCACCGGTGTGTGGGCGAAGCCTGCCGCTCCATGGCCTGGCAGCTACGCGCAGCTGGAGCAGCACTGGAGCCGAGTTACCTTCTTCTGCTCTGCAACTCAGAGATTCTTTAGAGAGCTACGGTAGGGCGCATGAAATTTCTGCTGCAGAATCTTTATAGCCTCCTCAATTCTGTTGTAGCAAAACTGCATCGAGTGTATTATGTCCAGGGACCTGGCAGAGGGGTCTACACCTTCTTAACTAATAGAGTAAGTCAACTATGAGTAGGAGTCTGTTGCATTAAATACCAAAAAAAAGGATAAGATCTCAGAGGAGAAGGAGGAGTGAATAGGTTAGAGAATATTTAGGCAATTAAGGTGATTTCAAACAGTCTAGGCCTGATGATTTTCATTACAAAATATGCAGAGAAGCTGCTGAAGAAATCTCAGAAGTGATTATCTATGGGAACTTAGAGAGGGAAGGGTTTACTAGAAGGATAAATCCAGTCCTAATATTAAAAAATGCATGGGAAAAGTAGCTGGAAAATTTTATCAGATAGATAGCTTAATTCTTGGGAGGAAAAAAAAGGGAAGTGATAAAATTATTTGTAAGCACCTGGAAGATGACAAGAAGGTAGGTAACAGCTGACATGGATTTTGCAAGAACAAATTGTGTAAAAAAAAAAAAAATCTCGTTTCCTTCAATGACAGGGTAAGAAGGCAACCACCTAAGAAAGAAGCTGAGCTCTATCCTGGGTCTGGTTCTATTCAAGGTTTTATCGAGGAGAGGTGCTTTCTAAGCTTGCAGATGACACCAAAGAGGGAGGGCCTTGCAGGTATGCTAGAGAATGGGAACAGAAATAAAAATTATTGTGACTAACTGAAGCAATGGTGTGGAAAAAAAAGATGATAAAACTAATTAAGGCCAAAAATAAGGACTTGTTCCTGCTTATGCAGGAACAGAGGCAGAAATGCAGGACTGAGGAGTGCAGAAAAGGCAGACAGTAGATTACAAAATGAGTGTGAGTGAACTGTATCATGCGGCCAAAAAATAAAAAAGCAACTGCTACCTGGATTTTACCAGAAACCCCCATCGGGAAGGAATTTGGGTAGGCTAGCCCAAGGACAGAAGTGATGGGGGGAGAGGGTGTTTGAGGGATACTACAGTCTTGAAGCATACAAATGACAGCTGCCAGGAGGAACAACATGGAGTTTGGGTCCAGATGAACAGGGCATATAATTGTGGGTGATTATAGGAAGGAAGATTTTTTCCTTACGTGAAAGATAGTAAAGCTTGGGAATAGCTTGTCTGGGGAGACTGGAAAGGCCTCACTATTGGAAGTCTGGAGCATGAAGTTAGATAAACATCTGTCAGGACTGGCAGAAGTATCCTGCACATCTTGCTTTGCAGGAGGAAGATGGACTAGAGGATGTATCGAGGTACCTTCTAGCCTTATTTTTCTATAATTGAAGGAACTCTATTAATTGGCACAAGATTTCCTAAACGGCTAAACTTTATTTTTCCTATAGTTCCACATCTGTGAATAAAGTCTCCTTTTTCCCATTTACAGTTCTAACGTATTTCAAATCTAGAGGAAAATATATATATTTCTTACTTCCCAATGAACAGCGGGCTCTACGCTCTCAATCTGACAGAATTTTTGTGTTTGTATTAACATAAAACATTTCAAGCTGTTCACAGATTGAATTTAATCCTCCTTTCAATAATCCAAGTTTAAATCCTCATTTCAATTATCTCTATATTTTGTAGAATCCCTCCAATGATTCAGCACTAAAGTATTATATGTGTTATAATTTAAAACTCAAAAGTTATGAATGGAAGCAGATTATGTCTTATTAAAATGTTAATTCCAGTCCTTTGAGATAATTGTGACTACAAGCAATTGGGTAATGCATCAGAAATAAACACTGTCAAAAATAATTGAACAAAAAGAGGCATATAGATGTCATTCACTTCAGAAAAATGACAGGAAGACTGAATTATAGGAGTGATTTTCAAAAGCACGGATACAGGTGAAGACCTAGTTCCAATAAACAATATTTTTGCATACTTCTTTATATAACTATGTTTAATATTTCAAAGTTAATTTTCCTTTTGTATTGAGCTGAAATTCCAAGGCTTGACAACACAACATGCATAATGCTGAGCGATGGAGAAATGCATTTCCGAGTTACCTTACCGTGACGGTACAACTGGCACAGTAAAGGAAGTACCCGGAGCTGGAAAAAAACCCCAACCAACTACTTGTCCAGCCCTGCTCTAAGCAGATGGTGACCAAGCAACAGAACATTTGATGAAGGATTTGAGGCTGTCCAGGATTATCTCCTTAAGAGTAGAAGTGGAAATTATTTGTAAAAGGGTCCAAATTTATTCTTAACAGCGTTCTAGCCAAATAAAACAAGAAAGGAAGCACACTAAGATATGCAAGAGGTAAGACGTATTGCTCTGAAGTTGTATTGTTCAACATCTACATACAGACTTACTGGAGATATTCCCATTCAACGTGGCATCAAATCAGGATCTCCTTATTCTCATGAGGAAGTGCACTGCAATCAATTACATTACTCATGTGAGTAAGCAGAGGAGAAGCTGACCTTTAGAGAGATAACAATAGATACTTTCCAATTAATGTTAAAGTAGGAGTATATAAATCAATCCTAAAAAGCACTTTAGATAATATTATATTAACTCCTCACTACATAAATCCAATCAAATGACATTCCATATAGAGGGGTCTGAGGTACTGTACCATTAGTGATCAAAAATCTGGTCATCCCCTCCTGGGATTCATTCAGCTGACTGTCTTCTATCAACAAACAAGTCAATGAGTCAACGGCTAAAGCAAAAAGCAAGGGTGAAAATACATTATTGTGATGCATACCAGCATACAAGTAGGAACAACAAAAAGTCAACCAGAATATAAACCCCTCACTCCTCCAGTATTAAAGTTCACTGTTTAGAAATCCGCACAGTACTATTCCTCCTCAACTCCAGTTTTATTTTAGCATATATTTTTCCGCAAAATCTTCACTTTAAAAAATCCCCCACACACTGTTGTGTCTTTTTCCACTGGAAAGATAACCTTCAGAATGTAAATCAATGCACTCTTGCCCTGGCAATCCAGTCTTGCAGAAAGCTGTCTCCAGCTAAACAATATCAGCAGAAAAAGGCATAGAAGCCTTTGCTCTTCAGTACCGTATTCACCCCAGTGAAGTGCTCATTTCAAATCCAAGCTGCAATAATTTTAAATGCTTCTGCTCAGTCAATCTAAGAAATGCCTCATAGTCTGTTTCAGCTCTCATGTAAATTGGGAACATGTCAATGAGGTTGTACCATTATGCCAGTCCTAAGTATCAAGCCTTTAAGAAAGGCATTAAAACATCTGGGTACTTTTGCCCTTTGGATAAACTGGTAACAATGCACTAGTTCTTCCTCATCTCTCATTACAGAGTACTAGGGCTAGTGGGACTGTCCATGTGGAGATCTGGAAGCATTGCACATTGGTCAAATGTGTATGATGGAAGAGATCACAACAGAGCAAAAGGTGTGTTCAGCCCCTGTCCTCTCCTTTGGTTAAAAGTGAACAACTATAGAAAATGTAGCATTCCTCAATTTGCACTTACATGAGGCCATAAAAGTATTATATATAGGAACATTGGTTCTCCAGCACTCCATTTTTTTTGACTCCATGGTCACTGAGTTATCATCTTGATTAAAAATGTATCTTGAAAAAGGGAAGCAGTTACGTTTGAGAAAGAATATGTACCAAAATCTTATGTCAACAGTGAGGATTAGATGTCCTGATGAGCATCTTATGCGCATGAGGATGAGGTTCTGAAAAAGAATAAGGGGCTCACGTACTTTCAAGGTCAATTGAATCCTTGCCATACTGTGGAACACCCGATCCCCATCCCAAGCAGAGGAACTGCTGCTCTTCTTACCCCTGTTCTGTCTCCTCAAAAGATGCAAAAGCTTGTTCTCTTCCACCCATAGTACACTGTACCACCCTCAAGTATTTAATAATTGATTCCTTTGTGCTTACTGTGATCAAACCTGTTTTATAGCTACTCATTTATGTTACAGGGTTTGAAATGGCACACTGATAATCAGTCGAGCTCACATGCTCTACAATCCCATAAGCATAAAGCGACGACGACTCCATCTGATTTCCTTGAAAGAAAACTGAAACAGTCTTCATTTTTAAAACTTCATATAAACCAAGTGAACTTTTCAAAATGACATTATTCTAAGAGAGCAGTGAATCCTAATACAGCGAGACAAGGATTCCTGAGGTCAGAAACATCAGCTTTACAAAAATGTCCTGAGGGATGCCTGAATGTATTATCTGGAGACCTTTAACCTCTCACTTAGGCCCTACTGCCCGTCACTCCACTATCAATCCATTTCTAACATTTTACTTGGCTATGAACTTCTTGGAATGACAAGAGGATGATTCATAATATATAGTAAGGCTTCCAGGAAGCTTTTTCACTCAAAGCTACTGGGTAAGTGAATCAGCCTTTTGCTTTCTCCCAGGATCTACTTATCTTCAATCTTTCAATTAAAGGTCAAAAAATGAAAGAAGGCAGCCCAGTCATCTATTATGTTCTTCCCCCCTTTCCTATTGTAAGAGGCTCTATTCTTTACATAGTTGTGTCTCAACCAGTTTCAGATTGTTTTCATCGGTAGAAATGTGAAAAATAATTTTGCAAGTTCAAAGAACAAAAGGCAAACTGCACAGGACAGCAATTTCTCTCATGTCTCTTTTGGTCATTAGGTAGCCTAGACCCTCCTGACAGAAGCCATCCAAAGCTTTTACCATAAGTTAGCAAACAGTATTTTTATAATGTCAAATTGAAGATAGGTT
>NW_008825430.1:3744654-3782142 GCF_000699105.1 Pygoscelis adeliae
GTTAGGAAGGAAAATGCAAAACCAGAATTGTATGACTGCAGCATAGCTCTGTCGCCTGAATTTCAGGGTAGAGGGGAGCTTGTTTTGGATTTTATCTGACATGCACATGGTGAAAAGTAGCCAAGGATGTGGATTAGCATACTGTGCCTATTTCATCACTGCCCTAAGGCCCTGTGGTACCAGCTCAGTCAGAGCACAGATGGGTCACCGGGCAGACATAAGTCTCATTAAAGAATACCCCTGGCATCAAAAGTCCCTATGCAGGTCAAAGAACCAGCTCTGCTTGCTCTGTGCCAACTCCAGGCACAAGCCTAATACAAACACAAAGTGATTTTGAGAAAAGAGAGAGTCACTGGGGAGGAAAGCATGTGAACAAAAACCAAAAATAAAAGAAAGGAAAAGCTGAAAAAAATGCGATCAGGTCAAACCAAAACAATTTGAGATTTCCTTTTATGCCATTTATTCTACGAAAAAAAGTAACACTCCAGGTAAAAAAACAAACATTTGCTTTGAGGCAAAAAATAGTTTATTTCATCTAACCCAGCCAGTTTACCTATTCTTTTGTTAACAGAGGTTTGTGTTCTCATAAAAAGTGTTTCACCAAAAAGAAAGTTGAAAAGTTTTTTTTGAAAAAACAAACAAACAAACCACCCAACAACAACAAAAAAACCAAACAAAAATGTTTTGGCCTTTTTAAAAATTCCTCATTTTGTCCCCAGTTTTATTTTTATTCCTCAGAAACTCTGTTCATTGCTGAAATAAAAGAAAATCCACCCTGCTGTAACATTATACCCCCTCAGTCAGCCATTTACAAGTGGGCAAAAGCTGGTAAAACCCTCTAGGCTGGAGTCCATGCTGCACACAGCTCCCAGCAGGTGAAGCTGGGCTTTGAATTTCCACAGCGGACCTAGTGCACCCCTGGTGAGGTTCCCCGGTAGCCCCAGCCAGCTTCTGCAAGTTTGGAGGCAAGTCTGTCCCTGTGCCAGTGCTAGTGTGTGTGTGTCAGGTCAGGGATAAATCAACCCATATTGTTGCTGCCTGGGATAGGGAGGATTGCAAAGATGCTTTTTCTCAGTACCACCTTTACCTGTGCTGCCCTAAAAGAACGACCTCTGCTCATATCTCTGGGCTCACTAACACTGTGCCCTTGCCCGGACGTGAGAGTCCCCTGCCCGATGCTGTACAGCGCCAGCAGTCAGGAGCCAGACACCCTCCCCAGGGAGGGGTGGCTGGGGGAAAGGCTGTGAGTTAATTCACGTTTGGTAAGCTGTAGCTATGGACTTGGAAGAGCTATGGTTTCCTGCAACATTATCGGCTCATTTGATAGATGAGCGCGTTAAGAATAAGAGAAGCTGGCTGCTGAAACTGCTGGCAGAGCTCTGTGCGGCACTGAGCCCTGCACGCCGGAGGGTCAGCACCATCCGCTTCCGCTCGGCTGCCGCCCGCATTCACTACCTGTGCCCATGTGCCCAGCTGAGCCTAGTGTATACAGTTGCATTCAGCACAAAGGCAATATCTAGGGAGGAAAAAATGATTAATGGATAATTCTGAATTAAATTGCAAGCTCAAGATTAAATTTCCTTCATGAATGACACTGTGTGTTAGTGTTAGTAGCTATGTCACAAACCAGCTCCTTTTTGCTTATTCATTACAAAGCCGATAATGGGACTAACGGAGCATGTGCAACAAACATTTGCTTTCTGCAGCTCCTGACATGGGTTCAGCTCCGCGTGCGCATTTAACAATGGGAGTGCTCAGGCACAGGCTGCCTATTTGTCACCTGGCTACCCTTGCACGCTGCTATACCTCTTGATATAGATGAAACAGAGCTGCTGTTTGTTCCCTTTCAAAGAGGGAAATGTTCTTTTAAATCAGCAAATGTTCCTTGGCACAGTTAAAGGAAAAAGTCTTTACAAAGAAAATCAGTTCTCTCTGTGACCTGAAAAGAGCCACATTCCTCTGTACTAGCTCCTCTCGTTCCCTACAACTGCACCTTTGGTGTGAAAAGGACCTGAGTGAAGAGCAGGGCCCTAGTGAACTTCCAGCACCCACAGCAGAACTACCCATCACCTTTCTTACACTTGTGCATTCATTTTCTAGATAATTTAGAGTCTAAACTATGTCACAGGTACCCTCAGACACGTGCTCAAATCTATGCGCCTATGGTTTGTGTATGTTTCACTGAGATTTTTGCATGCTGATATGGCTTTTTAGGGGTTAAAATGATTCATTTCCCATCATTTGTTGATCATTTCCCATCGTATTTCTTGACGTACTACAAGCCTGTTTGGTTCTGCTGAAATCAATGGAACTGCAGATTTACATCACGTATGCTTTCTGGCTCCTTTCTTGACAAGAACAGCCGCCTTCTCTGAATTGTACAATTAGTAAAAGTTCAGACTAGTGAACTTTTCGGAGCTCATAACAACACTTGACTGATATCCACGTTTCATGGAAGGGGAATCAGAAGCAGTGTTTTGGTCTAGTGTTCTTATTGCTTCTGCATGTTGTGTGGCTAAGACTTTGGAATAAATTACAAAGCTCCCATTTATCGCAGCAGTACTGGATTGACCCCATACATTATGTGGCGCTTTCCAAGTGTGACTTGACCTCATGCTAAACGGAGCCGTTATCTCCAGCACTCCACGGGGTCTGTGCAGGGTGGCAATGCAGCAGTTTCCCCTGTGTCCCATGACCTGAAACACATTTCCCTACCCCTCATTTCTGCAAAATCAAAGCCTGAATGTTTTTTGCCTACAAATCCCTGCTCCCAAAACTAGGGAAACTGTCCAAGACTTGTATTTGCAAGAGCTTCTAAGGATCAAAAAGAGTTTGGAAGGAGGAGAAGCAAGATTCGTACTAGCCTTTCAAAAATGCTCAAAATCTGAAGGCACAAGAATGGTAAAGGGAAACCTGTTCATCCGCTCTTGTTCCCAGCTGATAACCTGGCCTCATCTTGACAACGTTCTGAAGGTCACATCTTCACAAAACAAAAGGAGTTTTGAAAACCATGAGTCATATTTTTCTCAGAGACACAGTGAAGAGAAAGGGGTCAAAATTTCCCTGGTGTGACTCTGTGGATGTCGAGGAAATGAATGTGAGAAAATTATCCTAAGGACAAATCGTTTTGAAATTCCAAAGGAAATGCTGCCTTGAATGAGAAAAAAAGCTCAAAGATGCATGAATATCTCAGAGAATTCATAGCAGATTGGCCAGAATCAGGCCCAGTAACAACAATACAAAAGACGTAACCAAATTCAGACACATACACACACCAAAAAAAAAAAAAAAAGAAAAGAAGGAGGGACCAGAACTATGCAAGTATAAAGAGTGAAAAGTCTTGCGGTCTCTCTGGAGTCCCCTTTTTAGTAACCTGCTTTTTTAAATATACTGAATATACTAGCCAACATCCATGCACTTTACATATATCCTCCACAGAAGAGTCTACCAGTCTATCATTCTCAACAGCATTGAAAAGTGACCTCCCTTGTTGCGTCCTGAATCTCTTCCAGGTCCAGGCTAGCACTTAGGCTGAAGTTTATATGATGGCCGAGGAACAAAACATTTCCAAAACAAACCAAACACTGAGAAAAACGTACGGACTGCAGATGCATTATCGGCTGTAACAATGCTAAGAGGATTCAGAGAAGAGACTGGGGTGACATTCTATCGCCGGATTATTCTTGTCATTTTAGTGTGGGCATAAAAATGACCATGGGTTGGACACACCACTGTCTGGAGCTCTGTGTAATTACCCTAGCAAGTATCTTCTTCCTAGTGTAGTCCAAATCCAGACGTACCAATTGTTGCAGTCTTCCATATGGCATTAATTTACCACATCTTGCTAAAACATTTTTATTCTTTTTGATAATGAACACCACCAATAAAGACAGAAGCTAAGGGTACTGTCAGTCCTTTTATGCTAATAGCTCACACAGACACTGTAGGCTTCCTGTCAACTTTCAGAGCTCTTAAATATAGAGAAAAGGCAAGGCCGCTCCAAAAGTCAACCTCTACTTACAGGGAAGGAACTAGCAATACATTATAAGAAAGGTTTTTCTTTGTGGAAAGACTTCATGTTTACTTGGAAGTGAAAAGTTGACTATGTACCGCTTAGATATTCTGCACGTGACAATCATTGAGCCTTCCTCTGAGTGGTGTTTATACGGCAGGTGGCATTGTTAGTGAATGAAGAACCGCCCAAGTGTTGAGTGACTTACTTTCCTAAATATGAAGTTGAAAACCCTTTGATCAGACATTTCCTGCTTCGCTATTCCATTCTGAGAACAAAGTAAGAACTACTTGTAGCAGCATGAGCAAGCAAGGCTTTCACTGAGTTTTAATGAATTAGCGTGTTTTGCTGAACAGCTTTGTATCTTGTTCTTGGCTACAGTGTAAGATATGAGTGGCAGTGACAGCTTAGTATACACTTTCCCAGATCCTGAACATCAGTGTGTTTTGAGGGGCCAGAAAAAATGATTTGTGGAAAGCACAAGGAGAAAAATATTTTGTTCCAGGGCTGGATTTTTTCTTTTTTCTTTCTTTAAACATAAAAAAGGGTAGATGCGGATCTTTAGTTATACTTTGTACTAGCAAGCATAAAGCAGCCTCAGCAGCTGCCCGAAGATGGTTATTTGACATTTCCTGTGATGTAAGAGACTGTTTGGGAAGTACAACCTGAGCCAGCTGTGCCTCATCTGCTTCCTGCCCGTCAGAGATGGGGAACCCGCTGGCAAAGCGGGGGCACGTGGTGTTGTTCCAGCCAGCCCCCGCGGGCCAGGAGAGTCCCTGTAGGGCTCATTAGCTGGCAACGTTTCCAGCAGCTCCTTCAATGGCTTCTCCCCCAGGTGATGTCGGAAGCCTGGAAACACACACAAGCTAAACTCCCTCCCTGTGTCTGTGAGCTGCCCTGAGATTTTGACTCACCACACTGTATTTGTAAAACATGAGTGGCCCCTTTCTCCTTTTCCCTGTTTCAGCGAGGGAGTTATACTGTGGGTGTGAGAGGAATGCTGTGCCCTGGCAGCTGTGCAGGGCCGGTTCCAGGTTTTGTGTTTCAACATACATTTGTCATCATACACTACCATTTCAATACAGCTTACCTGCTTTTAACTTCAATTAACTTCTGCTACTAACACTTCATATATTGCTCTGAGTTGGAGGGAATGATAGGCAAACATTACAATTGTTAAGCAGGTGAAAAATATCAACAATAAGCAGGGGATTTATTGTAATCAGTCAATATGCTCAGCCTTGCAACTGCTCAGTACTTTATGCTCCATAATTATACGGTTGCCACAGTGTAGCCATTCAACAGTGTTATAATTAGTGAGTAATTAACTGAAGCATTTGATGGCATGCTGCAGAGCACAAAGCATGTGTGCTGTTGATAGCGAAAGGATACGTAAACTATCGTCGTAACAATTTTCTGAAACCACCACAAAAACCCATTGTTTCTCACTTGATTTTCACAACTTTTCAGGTGCTGCACAAGATTAGAAGCATTTATAGATGGTTTAGATGCTACCACAGCATTTAGGCACTAGGCTTTTTTTGAAATCAACCATATTTAGTTGCCTTTGTGGATCTCAGCCTTACACATACACACATACTGGGCTGCCTCAATACATCTGTACAGTCAGAGCTATATATCTCCCTCTATTGGTATATTAAAAAAAAAAAAAGAAGTATTCCTTATTTCTGTAGGGTTAAAGATTAAAGGTATGCTAATACAACTGAACCTACAGTAAGTAGGATATTAAAATAGCTATTCTGTTAGAAAACACAGCCCTAATTAAAGACAAATTGAACAATCTAAAATTGTCCAGATTGGCTTTGCCTATACCGTTTTTTTTTTAATTTTTTTTTTTTTAAACATTTATAAACCAGTGATATTTGTCAACATACCTAATGAAGGTACAGGGGCAGGAATTCAATGCAGCACTGAGCAGGAAAGATGTGTGTAAAGGCGTGGTGAGATCCGCCTGGTACATGGCAAGGAAATGAAGGATGTAGACAAGGTCTGCAATTTTTACACCAGAGAAGGAAAAAAAACCACCTGCGTGAGAAAAGCTGAATACCACCCTGAAATCCTCAGTAAGTTCCTTGTGCCAAGTCTTGGCCTCTGCACAGCATCAGTGACATGTTTCACTTTGATATTTTCAACCCATTGTTTTTCTAAAACTGTTTTTGGTTTTTTTACAGCTTTTTAGATTATCGGAGTATTCCAGGCTATTTAAAGGCCCTTTCTTACCCTTTTGTTAGAACAGCAGCACTGCTAGCTGTGCATGTCCGTACATAATCTCTGGTAACCTTTGCCAGCACAGAGCTGGAACACCTCCCGATTGTGTTGTCTTTTAAGTGAATTATTTTACATTTTCCGGTTGTGGTGTCTGAAACATTCGGTCATAAATGGATTGGAAATATGGATGTTCCTTATGGAGTGACTGTGTTAGCTTGAATTTGATAGAACAAGCCAGTGTAAGCTATTTGCTCTCCTGAACAAAAAAAAAAATCCTCAGTAAGCTACGAAACAGTGCATAGCATCTACACATCTAAACACAACAGCCTGTAGTTTCTCATTCAGTGCCAGATGCTGAACAGAGCAGGCAGTGCTAAAATCTACCTATGCTTTTGTAATGAAGCCCTCATTACTGCAGCCTTAAGTTTTTGATTAGCCACAAGTAAGTTTCTAAAATTTACAGCCATGCGAAGGGAATGTGATCTGGTGTAATAGTGTCTAACCAGCTATTTCACAGGCTGATTCAGAAAGCCATGGTAGAAGTTTTTAAAGTGAACTTGGTTCAGTGGCCTCCTGACTTCAGGAGACATGAGCCTCCCGCTTTCACCTTTTTAGAATATGGATTTCAAAATTAACGATGACAAATTGAACGTTGGTATTTTGAAATACTAACTTTTTGGTCCATGTAGAGCCAACCACTACATTTGCTATAACTGTGAGTAAGTTTTGAGTAGGACAACATCATTATATACCCTCACTCAGATTTCAGGAATAGGCTGGACACGCTGCGGCAGGCTGAGGGGCTTTAGTTGCCCCTCTCGCTGTGGCAGTTAGTACTTTGTGTACTTCTCTGGCATGTGATATGCTCCAAGTTCCCCGACTGGGCACGCTGCTGCATCTGTCTCTGCCGTGGGCACACAACTTGGACTTGCAGAAAAAATTACTTTGAGTACTGTTGTAACAGAGGTGGGAATATGTGAGAGGGGAAAAAAAGTTTCTTACATTTAGAAAGCAAGTGACCCTGGCACGTGTGAGGGATATCAGTGGGACAGTGTGGTAAGTAGATGTCTGTTTATTTGCAAAGTAGATTCATCAGTAAGCCAGGCTGCCCTCATGCTGCGTAGTAATACGCCTTAGCTTCACCTTCATGATAACCTAGCAGAGAGAGAGAGAGAGATTTAAGCTTCATGCTTGCTCATTCCTTTTCAACCTCTGCTTCTTTGCTGTGATTGCCAAGAGGAGAACCTGTCTGGTAGCACTTAGCAGGATTTCTTGTTAACTGTTACTATCCATTAGATACCAGAATGAGACCGAGACCTGCCTGAGAGCTGTCGCACAGCAATGACTTGTCAGTTCCAAAGGACCTGAATCATATTTTCACCAGTGACCCAGGACCAAAACTCTCCTCAGCCATGCAGGTCCCTATCTGCCATTTACAGGGGAAGGATGAAAGATGTTTTGCAGTCATTTTTAGTGGTGACCTAACAACTTCCAGCAACCTCAGTGAGGGCAAGGCCAAGAGCAAGTGCTTTTGAGGACCCTATTTGAAATGCACACACAAATTGAAATGCAGTCCCCTCTCAGAATACAAGGTTTATCACAGCTTCTTCACAAAGCTACTGTCATGTGCTTCCAGGCTCTTTAGCTAGCTATGCAGATGACCCTAATTGTTTATAGGTATTCCCAGATTAAGGGGAAAAAATGCTGCTTAGACTATCCTATTAGCAAGGTAAAAGAAAAAGAGCAGAGACTCTAACTACACTGGTGTTTAGCAAGGAGGAACAGTTTGCCATACCTAATGTTTCATTTTTGGGGGCAGGGTATATAAATACCATAGTATATCAATAGCAGGTAAATCAATTGATACAGAAATTAGATGTCATGTACAGCAACTTGGCTTTTATTGCTTTTCCAATATAGCTCATCTTATACTCTCTTCATTACCATTAAATAATACTTGGGAAGTAGAGCTATTTTACAGTTTCTCTATTTAAAAGGTGGACTTTTATCGTACAGAGTCCAGAACATCTATCTGTGTTTATTACTTTGAGCAGTAAAGCATTTAGGGAAACAAATGCAGAAGACACTGCTTTAATCAAAACCGATAGCACTGAAATCCTGAGACAACGGCGGTAGGATGCTGATAGAGTTGTTCCTCCGAGGCTTTGACAGCTCTGTCCACGTTCAGACCAAGTGGCAATAGCTACAGATAACAACAAGGCATTTCTGAAAGGCGTCTGGCATGGAACTGGCAATGCTTATGTGCCTCGTTTTTACCGAGCTAACTCGTCCCCTGATTTGAAATGGAGCACGTTTGTGTGTGTTGTGGGACAAGGGTGCCTTTTCATTGCTTTCAGACAGACAGGAAACAGTGTCCTTTCCTGCTAAATGAGGATAACGGTTGTAGAGAGCTCAGCCACTGGGCCCTGTTTTTCTGTCCTGTAGGTGTAGGTTTTCTCTCCTAGGCACATCATTTTATCATATAGTTGGTGCCGACTTCTCTGGTACAGAGTAGACCTAGACAGTCCAAGTATGTCAGACATGCACTATATTGGCTGCTTTTCCCTCAGAAGCTCAGTTGAACAATTATATCGCCCTCACACCCTTAAGTCAACCAGACCCCTCATCACTGTGATGGTACTTATGTAAGTTACTACTGAAAACACATTCTTCCTGCACTGTGTCCCAAAACCAGGCAGTACTAAAGCACTCGGAGATTAGGGTAGTCTTGAAAAGAGGCTCCACACTTCAAAGCAGCGTTACCGAAAGAAAAAGTGCACTTTCCCTGGGGACGTGGGGGCCTTGTGCTGTGCTGTAGCGAGGGAAGAAAGGGGAAAAGGCTTGCCCCACGCGAGGCCCTGAAGTCACATGCCATGTCCTGTTCTCAGCTGATGTGACTCCAGGGGAAGAAGGCTGACTTACACCATTGCTCCCGGGGGACCCAGCCATCTCAGAGGAACAGGTACGGCATCCAGCTCATCAGTTCCTATGACAAGTTTTTTTGGCAACTAAAGATTTTTTTTGTCAGTAAGGGACCTTTTTGCTGCAAAACAGTAAAGAGCCCTTAAAGAAGCAGCAGAACAAACCAAACACTGGATGTGCTGTCTGCACACATTTCTGTTCTCACCCACACCCAATTAAGTGAGGTCAAAATAGCCCAGCAACATTAGGAGCGCCTACAATTGGCTCTGTGGACCACTTACACTTTTCCTTGCCAAAATAAAATTTAAAAGAAACTGATGTTAAGTAACTCTTGTTAACACAAATCATTAATTTCTTGCACAGAGATCTTCTAGCTATGTAAAACCGGTTGATACCACAATCCTCTGCAAATTTTGCTTCCCAGTCTGAAAGGATTTGAATAAGAATAACCAGCCAGCAACAGCTGAAACTCATTACACCCTCAAGATGTTTTCTATGGTTTCACAGGAATATGGTGCTCTATCCTAATTTAAAGTACTATAGCAATTATTAAAACTGTGACAAAGCTCACAGCATACCCGTGGAGGGACCTGACACTACTCCAGCTATCTGGTCTCCTAGAACAGTGCGACTCTGTAAATCTTTGTAATCCCACTGTGGAAATGACAAGGGGGGAAAAAATCATCCCTCCGCTGAAGTCAATGACAATTTGTAGTGACAGCTTTTCAGCAGAGCCATCTTGTCTAGGCCTGGCAAGCAGAGAAGAGTTATAGGACAAGGATACGTCCTCCAAGAAAGGAGACTACACAGGCAACCGGAATGTACTGCACTCATTTTGCCACTTAAAGAGAAATCTGAGCTGTAACCAAAGGATTTGCAAAGACTAAAAATACATTGAGACTCACAACTGAAAGTTTCTATGTATGAGGCAACCTGTGAAACTTACTGAAATGCAAATCATGCTATTTGCATAGTATTGAATCATTTCACCTTTTGACATGGATTTATCCTATGGTTATCCTTCACCTAACAAGGCCATATGAAGAACAGGGCAATGTGCTGTACAGTGCAGATCGGAAAGACATGGATAAAATTGCATTTAAATGTATTAGATCTCATCTGAAACCTCTTGAATACTTAACACGTGCTTGAACCCATCTGTAAAACAATATTAATTTCTCCCTATTTTTCAGTGAAAAATTTATGAGCATACTGAATGATTAAAGACAGGGGAACCTGTGGATTCTCTTCTCAGACCTGAAACCTCTTTTTTTTTTTTTTTTTTTAACTCTCTCCTTCAAAAGAAATATAACATCAGGTACAGAGGAGAAACTAAATATCTGGTGAAAATACCAAGAGCCATTTGTCCTGATTCTTTTGACTAACTTGCATGCAGCAATGTAAATCAGATTAATGTCCCACCATGACAACCAAAGAGGTCATTTTTCCGAACTGTATGAACAGCTCAAGTGAGTTTTGAAGTGGCGAGGGAGAGGCATGTGTAAAATGCTATTAGAAAAATAATGGGATTTGTGTGCCTACTGTACCTCAAAAGAAGAAAGCTCCCGCACTTCATTTCTTTGCCACTTGTTTTATCTTAAGCAATCTCTGAACCCCTCCTGATTCTCTGATAGGTGGGAGCTGATCTCATTTAGTCATGTTAGCTGTCAGAGCACTGACAGTGCTGGCAGCTCCAACTCTGTGCACTCCCTCTGCATACTTGAACATTTTCTCCAGGATAGTTGTAAAAAGAATTTATTTCAGTTTAAGGTCGTTATTTCCTTTCTCTTTGAAAGTGATACAGCCTAGTGAGACTCATTTCTCCGTCCCCACATCCTCAAAAGATCATTGCTCATTTGTTTTTATCTGATCTGGAAGAAAATCTGCAAGTTCACATAAGCAAAGTGCACCGTCAGCTATATAAGCGTACCATGCTAAATATCTTAGCTGTGTGCCATACATGCCCTAAATGATGACATATTCAAGAGTAGACAACTTTGTAACTCATCAAAAAGTGGCATAGATTGTAATTAGGATTAGTATATTACTCCATGACCTGGCCTGGTCTCTGATCCAACGAACACATTGACGTCATCTTTCCTCAGATTGCTGTCTCATCATAGCGGTTCTTCCAAGAATGCTGTCTTGAGATCAGCAAACAATTGTGTTTCTGTTATCTCACCACCAATCGCAGAAATACCGCTTTTGAAATGAGAACAGTGAGAAGTAAGTCTAAGACTGCTCTGCTAACTCCAAGGGCAACGGTACACAGTGGTGCCCACATTACTTGCAGATGGCATTTGGCTACAGGAGACTTCTTGCAGGCAGATCTGGCAGAGATACTATTTAATAGATCTAAGAGAAACTGTATTTTTTTATTGCTCTTAGCAATTATCTGTTGGTCAGTATCAATGCTGTATACATGCTTGTACATACAGTATCCATAAAAGACACATGGCAACCATTATAAACTCACCCAGAACAGAAAAGGAAACAATCTATCTTGTAACAAACGAAATTTCACCACAGATCCTTTCTCATAGGTATTCCATTTCCTTAGCTTCAACATTTGAAAGACATTAGGATCAACAGCATCTATCACCTGTGGAAAGGCACTTCCATATGAATGACACCCTAGTAATGACACAGCTGGGTGTGGAATCTATTAGCACTTGCAGTACAGAAATGAAGCCATCAAGGGGGATTATCACTAAGCTGGGAATGGCTCTATGCTTCCCATCATAATACCAAGGTAATTTGTAATACAGGAAAACCACGGTACTGGCTTCTACTAACAAACGGCTCTACAGACATGTGCCTATGCTGATAGGGTACGTCACGCCAAGGAACACACAGAAACAGTATTCTACTTCTCCACTGCCTGTCACATATATTACGTGTCACCTAACATATGCTTCACATGTTTATCTACTGGAAAGCCTAGTCTGAGGGTTATGATTTGTTTGTTCACAAGCTACAGTTAGCCACTGTACAAAGTATTTTCTGCTAAAAAGACTGGTTGGGGAGAAAACGACCAAACTATTTGCATTTTGCTCCCTGTTGCAGTCTGGGTCAAGAGGAGCTGTCTGGAGAAAGGGATGACAGTAAACCTTACTGAAGAGCAATTAAGAATACATGCCTTTGGAGATCCTTCTGGAGTAGAGGCCAGTGAAAGGGAAAGAAGCCAGTAGAGGCTGTGAAAGGGAAAGAACCAATATGCAAGAAACCTCAAACATGAGTACAGACTAAGACTACTCCTGGGAAATGCAGAGAGGACTGCTGGACACATCCCCAGACGTGCCTAGAAAAATCATTGATAGACCAAAACTTCCCGAGGGATCAAAGGGTCTGCAGAGGTCTCTCCAAAGAGATGGCAGAATTTTTGCAATCCAGAAACAAAATGAAAGTCAATAGACTAAAAAACAAAGGTGGAGGAAAGGACTCACTCTTTTGTCCCCAGCAAGGACAAAGCAGGCTAAGGGTAAGTTTGCCTGCAAGCCTTTTATTGGATCTGTCTCACCAAGCACATCTGAGTTTTTTCTGTTTAAAGAATTCCCCTGTTGCCATGTATCACTTTGGTTTTCTAATAAAATGCAATTTTAAAGACTGAGAATCCTTTTGGACATTCTCACCTCCAAGAAACAGTTGGGGAGGACCACCTCTGTGCTCTGGCCATGCTGGGTCCTGTCAGAACTGGCATGGTTTATTCTGAACTCTGAGCAAGCTGAGATGAACCGAAGGAGACTCTGGCCAAGACCACGTGGCTGCGTCTGTGCTTTGGCTTACTCCAAAGCCCTTTCATTTTGAACACCGCAGCTCTCATGCTCTCTACTAATGGAAATTTGCTTGAATAACACTATGTTGCTTCAACCCTTTTGAGGCCTAATCCAGTGCCCACTGAGATGAGATAATGCCCACTGATTTCAATGGGCTGTGAATTATATCCTTTATTGCTGACTTAAGAGCTCTTTTAAAGTTCTTCCCTTTCTTTTTCACAAGGTTTGAAGCTGCATTTTCCCCCAAATCACAAATTCTGCAGCCAGTGCACATCCCTCGATTGGATCATACTTGTTCTGAAAAGCAGTACCCACAGCCAGCCGCTCAGGACACCCAGCCAGTCAGTCTTCATCACTCCTTCTGCACTGTTTCATTAATAAAACCTGACATTTCACATTTCAGCTGTAACACACCTAACCAGCTATTTATTATACATACAGAATCGCAAATGTAGCATTCTCTGACTCCCGCTCTGCAGTGTGGGCTTTCCTGACAATAAGACTTTTTTTTATTCTTTCCAAACATGAATGTGCTGAACCTTTTTTCACATCCTCTCAAGCATGCTAATAGCAAGTGGGCTTTATTAGTACGCAGAATTGAATTCGCAGGAAATATCAGCAGATGACATGATCAGTAGTGTGTGATCAATGCTTCACCTTTTGCCCTTAATTTGATTAAGCACTACAGAGCTGAACAAAAGGAGTGTTGGTAAAAAAAAAATAAAATAGCAATAATACATGTAACAATACAGTATCAATTCTCTGTTCCGGGGCACGTTTGGTAGTTCTGATGTTCTGCACTCCCAAATCCATGTTGCTTGATTACCAGGTTTCTGGGAACAACTGCCCAGATCCAGCAAAAAGTACAATTACATGCCCAGACTGTGAAAATGTGCACAGAATAAAAAGTCTGAAAAAACCTATAAAAACTGCAAAAACTGACCTCACAGGCAGGGAAATTTGAATCATACTCAAAGTCAGCACAAATCTATGTCCATCCTGAGTCCTGCTCGGCCTCCCAGGGGCGTAAATCAGTGGGGGCTCCCTGGACCCTACTTGGGGCTACATGAGGATGAACAGGATGGTGGTCTGTGAGATTTCCTTGAACCTTACAGTTCCCCCACCAGTGCCAAGAGTAGCAGAAGTGCTGGAAGTACTTCACAGGTGACTACAGCTTGGGCCAGGGCTAACATGGCCACTTCCTTGAAGGCTGGCTGCTAACATGGGGCAGTGTTGAGATGCAGAGAGGAAAGCTCCTAACAGGCCCAAATGCTACAGCCACAGAAATGGGCTGGGGGAAAGGAAGAATTATGGCAAGCCATGCTCTTGCCTTTAGCCAAATACAGCTTTTTGGAGGGGGTCTCTGTGGCCTCACCATGGGAGGTTTGTCTCTATGTGTATTTTTTCTGACTGCCAGAGTTACCGCATGGTAAAACCTTAAGTTTGGCTTAGTTTCAACCCAAGCTGAAGACCTTGGCATAGTTTCCAGGTTCACCCAAACCAATAAATGAACTCAGGTTCACTTGAAGTTTGGCTGAGAGCTTTGGTTTTGGGAAATTTTTTTTCTTTTTTGGGTGGGGGGTGTTTGTTTTTTTTCTTTCTTTCTTTTTAAACAGTCACTATACTACCCCAGGTGTCAGAGTCCCTAACTGCAATTGGCCTAATCGCTTCAAGCCACTCTACAGGCCTGACCTGCCAAAGCAAACCCCTTTCTGAACAACGCTCTTGTCTGAACAACAGCAGCTAGCAGTATGCATTTGCAAAAGCCTGGAGTCCCTAAAGCCCACAATATTGTAAAAATCTAAAAACGTTAGCAAAGCTGCACTGACAAAGAAAAAACAGTTTTCAAAAAGGGATGCATGACCCCAAGTGGATTCAATGTCATTTAGAGAAAGAAAAGAAAATAAATCTACACTTCTTCAAATGTAATAAAAAGAACCATGATTGTTACAAGACTTGCACTTAACCTCCAGGGTTCAGTGTACGGGGGCCTGCAGCAATCCAGAGGCACACAAGTGTCCCAGGATAGTCACCCAGACCTCATTGCACGTCTGTGCTCACCTGCAGGAGAGCATGAGTTCAGAGACTGCCACATTTACTTGCCTTCCTGCCTGTCAAATTGATGCGAGGCTCTTTCTGCTGCCTTTCAAGTGCCATCATCTGAGTGCATTGAATCAATTTCAACCAGTAAACTGCATTATGTGTTTGGACCTAGATGCACTTGGGCTTTGTTTTCTCCATTCTTCTAAATCCGTACACTGTATTTAAGCAATAAGCTACACGAGGTAGTGGTGAATGAGCGATTACTGTACTCCTCAGGTGTCATTATGCAGTATGAAGCTGGAGGCCAGAGTACTCTACCACCTGAGAAGTGCAGTAATCCTGTAGAAAGGCACCGAGTGAGATATCTTCTTCTAAAACAGAATTTATAATCATAAATACAAGAAGCGGGGAACACTTGATATAGGTATAATGTCACTGTCAGCCAGTCAGAAATGCTACTCTTAAAAACATTTCACAGTATAAAAATAACTCCAAATGATTGTGAGACCTCGGTAATTGTACAAAGTTTGTCAGTGGAACTCAAACCACTTCATTAATATAAACTAAAGCAGTCACACAGTTTCCCATTGACAGAAAGATCATCTAACCATCCTGAAGCTGGAGAAAACAGTCCGGGGGGGGGGAGGGGGGGGAAGACTCTCCATGCTTCTAGAATAAGTCACTGACTGCCAGGAATAGATATTTAGGCTCCTTTCCTTCTCCTCTACTCATCACAGTCCTATAACAACAACGGATATGCAAAAACACCATCAGTTTTCAGCCAGGATCCAGTTTGGCTTGACATCAGAGGTGACAGAGTGCATGCTGCTTTCAGAGAAATCCTGGCCTCTCAGCATGCAACTCAGGCCTATTGGCAGGCAGCTGCTTGCAACAGCTTTGATGGTCTTCTGCACCGTATGAAGCAAATTAAACAAAACAGTTCTTCCCATTTTGTCTTTAAATTCTAAAGATGCCCCCTTGTGCAACTTATTTATTAATGGAATAGAAGTCAAATTAATAAACATTTATTTTGCAGTGTTGGCTAAGACTCACTGAACCAGGATGCCAGTGTCTTAAGCACACTGTGTACACTTGAATATCTTTCATTATCCCAAGTACCTTCTAATCAATAGAATTCAGAAAAAGAATAACTAACTTAACTCAATTGATTGTCTAAATCCTTGTATTTGTAGCTATTACTACTGACAGTCCAATTCCAGTGCAAGAACCTTCTCTAGCTGTGTTGAAAGCGCAGCCCCAGCCTACAGGTATCCTACAAATCCAGGAGATGCTTGTGAGAACAGGGCCTTTGGTCTACCTGATTTAGAGATGTGGCCAAACGATGCTGTTGCTTATTTTGGCAGCTCAGAGCAGAGTGAGTCTGTTTAATTTAACAGAGTCCCTAGACATGACTGCTACAACAAAGAGGGGAATTTACCCCAGTACACAAGTTTTTCAAAGTCGAGAGGCACGCTTTATCATATTAACATTATGTCTTTTAACAGTCTCCTTGTCCTTAGTGGAAGACAAAGATCCTGACTCTCTTCTCATGCTAAGCTACCACCCTGTTTCCCAGCTCAGTTGTAGCTCCTGCCAACATGTATAGGTTGAACAGATGCTAATTTTCCTAAGTCCAAATTAGTGCAGACAGTAATACAAGCACCTTGTCCTCATTCCCCTTTTCCCCCAAGATTACTAATAAAGAGTCAATTGCTTGGCTACTGATAGTACCACGTGCTCTAATTACTTGTTTAAATGATGGCAAACACATTAAACAAGTATTAAACAGCATTTAAATCAGTGCTCTTTGAAGAGGGAAAGACAAGCATTGGAGGCATTTATTAATCACTAAATTAGTCCTAAAATTAGCATGACTTTTGAGAATTTTCATTTTGCAAAAATGTCATCCTGGGTTAAAATAAAACCTCAGAACAGCTTTTAGAGCACTGAGCTCTAAACAGGTCAGTGTGCATCCCCTACAGCCCAGGGGATTTCTAAGGGGAAAGCTAATGTGAGAAGCATTGCCTATAATGAACCAAGAAAAACATAGATCTCCCTGCCCCATGGGCTTACACGTAAGTACACGTACAAGTATCCAACGTAAGCTGTCATACTTTTTCTTTCAAACGCCATGGTGAAATATACTGACGCCACACAGTGTGACTACATCAAACATATTGACGTCACAGGATTAAAGCCGTGTCCCAAAGAGCCAAGAAACCACAGTCGGACAATGTGCATGTGCGTCTGCATAACCTCAGCCGCGAGAGCAGCTGAGCTCACCCGCAGGAGCACTGCCAGGACCTGCTGACCCTTCTGCAGGAGCCACACACTGGAGTCGCCAAAAGCCTGGTCCCACTCTGTCTGCGAGACGGTTTCCCTCCACAGAGGAGATCCAAGTTGCTTTTTTATCATGTCCTACTAATAGAGGTGATAACCTGCGAATCACTCCTGAGAATGTACTAGTAGGAATACCAGCAAACTAAAACACCCTCCATTTGCACAGTACCCTACAGATTCCTATCGTCACCGTCACTGCTGTGCCCTAAGACACAGGGAGAAAGTCTGCTCCCCCTGACCACAAGACAAAAGCTGGTGCTAATGGGGTTTATGCCACCCACATTCCCATGCGGAGTGCTGAGCTTGGCCCAAAGGATTTTAGCTTTAATTTAATGCTAAATCCAAATCAAAGAATGAATGATTTGTAACATCTTGAGATCCGCCACCTTTGCTTTAAATAATATATACTTCAGGAGAATACAACATATACAATAATATACACTTCTAATCTCATTATCAATTCCCGACACAGCAAAGCACACATACAATAAGGTGTGCTAGAAACATCGCAGCGCGCGTGCTAATTACCAACCTGTGTCAGTCATTTGTCAATTAGTGGGTTTTATTTTCTTGTGGGAAGGAAATTTCCAGAATACCGTGAAGCACACACACTCCCTCCCATTGTTCTTGGCTGATGGAGGTAGATTTCGATGATTGCTTTTTTCCTGTTGCCTCTTAACATTGCAAATCAAACTGCAATCAGAATAATGAGGTGTCAGTGGTTGAAACCATAGCTGGTACTACATATTGTCAAAGATTGTTCACACTAATCAACTAATAATGACATTGCTTCCTCCACCATGCTAAATAAAATTCCCCTGGTTGTGCAACACAATTACTACTAATAACCGTAGAAACCTTAGTGTGTTTAAGGAGACTGTTTCAGAGATTATCTGGAGACGTATTTTAGAATGAACTGGAAAGACAGATCTACCAGATGGAGATTATTCTTTAGTAATTAAGCAGACATTGTTTCTGTGGGCATATGGTATTTTCCAGTATCATGAAGTATTTTTCTTCTAATGATGCACCTGAACTAAAACGGTAGTTTTTATGCTGATGAAGAATATCTTAAATATTTAAACATTTTATTAAAAGCATTACATTAATAGCCATTCTTTAGTCTCAGAAAGAAAATCATAGGAAATGATACTCAATAAACAATCCGATTAAAAGATTTACTATTAATGGAAGGATGATAAATACATATTTATTTTACAACAATAATACATTGACTCCTCAAGAAAGAGATACCTCCTGACTATTAATAAAGTTTTTCAAAAACTATGCTGGCACAAATGCTGAAAATACTTTGTGCTCTCTAGGTCAAGAACTAAGTCTTTAAAAATTACTTGCTTATTAAGCTAAATTTCACCCAGATGCAGCGACACTTTTATATTGATATGACAAGTGAGAAGACATAATTGGTGCGACACAAATGTTGCATGACTTATTTTTGAAAACATTAATCAGAAGGCGGGGGGGGGGGGGGGAGAGAGCAAGATCTGAAAGAGCAAGTTGAAGTCTCAAGGTTAAATAAAGCTACCCAACATTAAAAACATGGGAAAGAAGGAAAATTCAATGCTTGGTTACAGCCAGAAAAATATCCCAGTGATTTGGCTGACAATTTTATTCCTGAGTTTAGAAATGCAGGATACCTAGGGGCACAATTTTATCACCTTTTCAAATATATTTGAGCCACTCTTACCACCAGATTTCTTTAAAAAGTCTGAAAATAACATCAAAAAAGAACAGAGCATATCTCAGTAGCACCCTGATTCATTACACTAAAACTGTGTCATGCAAAAGGCAGACTTGAGTGGAGATGGATGAAATACTTCAATAAAAATAAAAGCCATACCAAACAAAGGAGAAAACACTGGCCCAGATCCTTCAATCCAATGATATTTGATGGGTCCCTTACAATATTGCAGAGCATCATCGTTGTACAAGTTGCCTTCAAAATTCAACACTGAATGCAATTTTCCTTTTCCTCAAAGTAAAATGAACAAAATCCATATATTTTATTCAACTACATTTCTTTCCTGATATAGATGAGGGGGAAACTGGGATATTTCAGAGTGCATTGCATAGTAACCTGGGCAGCAGCAGAGAAAAACCTCTTAAACACCTGATTAAGCCTATTCCTTTTCAGAAAAATAATTAAAATTGTGCTTAATTTGAAGTACTTTGCTGAACACAGTGTTTTGCTGAATCAGAGCTTTCACAAATGCAAACTTTTTAACAGCACCAACTGGAAGCCTCCAGAATTTGCAGACTTATCTGAACTGAAAGCGAACGGAAAGCCTTCCAAGTTTTGCCCATTACTATTTCCTAATGCTTTGTGAGTTGTGCCAGTGACTCCTGGGATCCAGATTTGGAATGCATTTTGAATATTTTAAATCACAAATTTCTCCTTAAAGAAAACAGATGTATGCACATATTCACTTGAGTTCTTTATAATTTGAAACAGTATCATTTTAAACCAATCTTATTAGATACAGATGAACAAGTTTGTTTTTATCCTGGCAAACTGCTGTTTCTATTATCCTCGTCCTTTGCTTCTAGAAATCTTCTTGCACAGCATTTGTTTTCTTGAAGTGAGTAATTACTCTTACTCTGCCATCTTGAGACAGACCCAGAAAGCAGACCCATTGCTGCATCTAAATGAACCTTTTAAATATAAGGCATGCACTGTAAACAATACACTCCTGAAGGCTGGCACTCAATTTATGTGTTTTCTTTTAGATGTGACTACAGGTATCTAATTCCATTATCCTCCATTATCCTCAATATTTCATGGAGTTGCCTCTCTCTCTTTTTCTTACTCATGTTGCCTCCATTGTCAAACTCGGGATGAATAAAGCCTTTACAAAATGTAGGATGGCTTGAGGTGCTTTGTGCAGCACCAAAACAGGCCATTTTAATTGCAATTTATTTCCACATCTGGAAGACTGCTTGGAAGCACTTTCAGATGCTGATGTATTCTCCTTGCATTATCAGGAATCAAGTAAAACATTGGACCAGAATCAATGACCACCACCAATGCACAGATGAATGCCTATAGCAAACTAAGCCTTCAAATTACCAGCTTGCAGAGCAGTTCTTGCTCATTTTCTTTGGTGTCTGTCTGCAGCTAACATCTGTTTCCAGTTATGGCACTAACAAAGGCATCTCCTTTGACTACTATTAACACACAAGCTCACAGTGCCACTGGGGTGTACTTTTATGGAATGACTGGCAAGGGAAGTCAACAGGGTTGCTAACAGAAAAGGTAATTTAAGTTGCATCTGCCTATTTACCCAGTTTGATGCCCCTCACAGCTTCTGTTGATGAGGCTGGTGAACTGAAAGCATGAGAAGTACAAACACTTCTGTAGAAAACTTTGAGAATAGGATCATGCCACAAAAAGAAAAAATAAATATCCTGAGAAAAATAACCCCCCCAAATGTTCATAGAACTCCATCATGGAATGAAGAGTTTGGGTATTTAGGCTGCTAATTCCCAAGGATGTCAATAGTTTCTAAGTGCTTGGAGACTTCTAAGAACCTGTGTCCCAGTGCGGTCTTAACATCACTAGTCACACATGTTTGTCTGTCTCTTGATATCTAACCACTTCGATCTGTTTTCAGTTCTTTTATTAGCCACCTTCCCTAAAATGCCCTTCATCAGTAGCTGGCATCTTAAACACCGGGGAAACAACCAACTATTTTGATTTCCGATAGCCGACTAATACAGCTAAAGATTTATCACAACAGAGACAGGATAACAACAGTGCTTTTTTTTGTTTGGTTGGGGATTTTTTTGGTTGGTTTTTTTGTTTGTTTGTTTTTAAATCCCTCCCTATCATTCAGAACTAACTCCCTCTACAAGTGGTATTTTGGGAATATGGCCTCTCTCGTGACCCAAACCCAACTGAATATGGTCTCTCGAAGCAGAGGAGAAGATCAAGCTCTACACAGCACCCAGGAAGCGCGTGCTTCTTTCAGATGCACTGCAAGTAATCCACCACTGACCTGTTGGAAGGGAGTGGGCCTGGAGAGGAAACGGGGAGGAAGAGAAACTCTGCTCTCACGTGACATGTTCACAACCGCCCAGCTGCCCACGCCGCTCCCATCATGGCTACACGTGCCCTGTGGTGTTCCAACTCCCTCCCTCCCAGTTACAGAAGCATTTGGTATATCCCTCTCTGTAACATACCTGCACAACAGCAAACGTCTCTGAGATACCCACTAACATGAAGAGAGCTGAGAAGACAGAAGAAAGTCCATACCATTTTTTTCCTAATCTTTTGTCCTTTTTGCTTAGATTGATTCAGTAAGTTGTCAGTGACATCAATAATGCAGCTTTATCAACCATATCGGCTGAATGACTCTTCCTTGTTTTCTGGTTTCCAACATCATTGCGATGCTTGAAAAAATGAATTCTAATGAGGTATCACAATGACAGGACATTAATGGCAGCCTACACAGAGTTAGAAAGTGGAGAATCATGACAAACAGCACACCCAAAAGTTTAGAATAAAACAAGTGAACCAGGAGTTTTTTTTTCATTCCTGACAGAACATGTTGTAGTTGGACAGCAGATGACAATGGCGAAGAAAGTGAAAATAAGTGCATCTGTATGTACGTGGCTGAGTTTTAAGATCATTTTGATGAAAGCACTGCACAGACATGTATTTGTATAATAAAACCTGGCAGAAACTAAAAGACATTTAGAGCAAGGACAGAGACTAATTCTGGGCTGTAGTAGGAGAGTGAACAATGCACAAACAAGGCATCTGAGCGGAAGGAGATGCTATTTCCACACAAGGGAATAAAGAGCATGAGAAGAATGGGAAGTGGAAATAGGGCGGCATTAAACAGAATCTATGTAATTAAAAATGCTAATAGCCTCTTGGAGGCTGTTTCCAAAACAAGCTATTTCCTTTAGACAACCAAAACATCATCAAGTTAACTATGTGCAAAGCCTGATCTCTCCTTATTGCAGACAACGGATTAGAATGCTCCTGCCTCGGGGGCGGGTGGTAGAGAAGAAAAAGGAGCTTGTTGTTCCTCTCCGATTCTGGTACCAGAGTCAATGGTGATGAATTTATACTTTGACATCCTATCAAATAAATATCTCCCCAGGCTCTTCCTTATTCAGTTTGGCCCTTTGACAACTTTAGAGGAGACCCAACTTTAACTCGCACAATGAATCTACGTCACTGTTATATACTGGGACCTGATTCTGACCTTTTTTATACCAATGTAAAATTGATGCCATGTGTCATGGACTTAAGGTCAACATACACTTTTGCTGCTGAATGCAGACCCTGGTGGATCACCTGCCTTTTTTTTTTTTTAAATCATCCCATTTTACATGGATTTTTGTTTCTTTTCTCATGGTCCTGGAGAGATGTACAAGTGAATTTTAATTTAGAATAGTCTTGTAGATCCATGAGTCTCTCTCAAGAATATGACACTGGGTGCATGCACCAGATGCAGCTCCAATAAAAAAAAAACCAAAACCATGGTAGGATGGATCTTTCTATTAGATTAGACATCAGTGAAAATGCAACATCAACAGCACTGTAACCTCAAGGACCTGTTCTAAATCAGATGATGTACTGAGAAGGTGGCAGTATCATCTCTAAATCATATTGCTTCACTTGAATGGATGGCAATGTTGTCTAGAAGTAGAGACTGGAACTAGACGATTTTGAACTTTAGCATTAAATCAAAGTACTTGATTTATTTCAGTGATACCTCTTAGAATTATTCTATTCAGTGAAGTGCTATGCATGCTAGGAATAGAAAATTCCAAATAATTTTTGGCTGCTACACAAGTGCTGAACAAAACTGCATTACATTTTTGAAAGATTCAGGTAAGCTAATACAAGCACATTATATCCGACACAGCAGGGGTCTGTGTTTCAATGGGAACAATAACGTTTCTATTTTGTCACCTAGGAAAAAAAGTGTAGTTATTTTCACAATTTCATTTCCCCCCCTCTCATTTGTATAACCAAGACCCTTGACTCATTCTGTCCAAGAGTTTGCCCAGTCTACCAACTATCACTATCTAGGTTCCTCAGGCAGCTGAAGAACTGTATCCCCCCAGAGAAGTTTGGCTGCATTTTCTTTTCTCTTCCAGCTGTTTCCTTCTCAAACAGTTTCCAGACCTGACTGTATGTAGTTCTCAAAAGGCATCAAATAACAATTTTGTTCTTTTTCTCTCCCAATAACATTTGTAATTGGGGAATTCTGTTTACTCAGGGATATTTTTGCTCCATTCTTTATGCTGCCTAGAAAAACAGAAAGACGCTATATAGCCTGTAAGACCTATTGTGATAATCAGAGTAGGATAATCAGATGAGCTTCTTTACATATCTGTTGGCATAACATCAATATGGATGGTCTGGTTTAAATACAGTTGTCTCTAAAATGTGATTAAAGGAGGTGCCTGGTCTGAGGAAAATAGTATAATACATTTAGCTGTGAAAGAAAAACATGTATTTTCTTCAATGGACTTTAGAAAGTAATCATTCATTTCATCAAAGGAGAAAACAGTCTGACAAAAATAATGGCATTACAGGAACTCATGTGACTATGGGATAGAACTACCAGAATATAAGCTGCCCTTTTAGTTAAACTCATGCAAACTTGCAGTCATTCATTATGAAATAAACAAAATCATCGCATTTCAGCCACTTGACCATCACCAGGAATATCTAAACATCCTCTTTCAGATTGTTCTGTACATATATCATTCAAACTGCCTGAGCTTTTGAACCACCAGCAAAGTTTTTATGGGGCAAACCTACCCTTGCCAAACTTGCTCTCCTCCAGGTTCGTATACATTTTGATAAAAATTTCTGAGGGAAAAATAAAGGCTGGTGACTATTTTCGTAGAAAAAGGGAGAAATGTTTTGCATAACACTGACATGAAGTAGATTTCTTTCAAAATCAGTTTCATGGGAAACCTGGCTTTTGCCCCTGATTCAAAATTCAGCGTGTCTGGAGATTTCAAGAGCCCTACTGCAATCTAGGAAATGTGTGCTTTTTTTATTCAAGTAATTTTTTCTTTAGACAATTAGCAGTCATCATAGAGACTATGATAAATTTTAGGACACCCCATTTGTACATACAGAGCTAGTATACTAAGTACTGTACAAACACAGGCCATGAGGTAATCTCTTACCATGTATCTTTTGCAGAATAATGAGTCCGCAGCATTTGTTCTGACCTCTGATGGCAATACTTTATCTGGCAAATTTGCTTTCAGGACCAAGTCTGTATGTGGACTTGGGCAGTGGCAGTGTTATTCTGAGAGATAAACAGAAGGCAGCCCTAGCTCTGTAGCACCAGAACCAAAAATAAAAAATAGGCAATGAGCTTACAATAATAAAGCCATAATAAAATAATAAGCTCACCAAACATAGGATAAAACTGCTAGTTAGAGAGCTTTTAATCTTTATTTGATCTTGTTGGCTCTGATTCAAATTAGGAGTAATTTCATGGATGCCCAGGTATAAATCTGGTTTGAGAACAGAATCTGGCCTAGCATTCAAGCATATTTAATAGAGAGAGAGGGAAAACTGTCAATAGCTGTTCACAATGTTCTTTTAATTGAATTAATACTGTAATTCACCGTGCTGAAAATGAAGTCCCTTCGCATTTTGATACTGAACTAAACCCCTGCTTACTACGGATAATTATCTGTGTTATTACAGAGAAACAAATGGCAGTTGACTCTTACAGCTGTAAGAATTCTCTCACAAATGTATGAATGTAGATCTAGTGCACCCCCCTGTTTGAGCAATCCAAACAAATGAAAATCTCCACACGCTGTGTAAATAAAGACTAGTCACATAAACAGGAGCTGAAGGACTAAAGTGATTTATAACTTCCAGAATCACAGTCTTTGCCATATTAGAGCTATACTCCTGTGACAGAGTGTGCTTATAATATTTCCAAGGTTCAGCCAAAGTCCCTTCCATTAGAAGCCTATTAAAAGATGTTTAAGTCATCTTTCATATCCCTTTTTGCCTCCTTTCACTTATATTCTATATTCTGTTTTCAATTATGCCAATGCAAATCCAAACTCACCTAGCAGAATCTATGGAATAAACTGAGATTTAAAAGAGGAACTGGGAACATTTTTAGCTGCCTGAATTTAAAGTCTCTCCTCTTCTGCTCCACAGTTTAGGAAATGGGCCATGTATGACTTTTATGTCTTCCTTGTCCTCTGCAGAACTTTGAACATAGTTAAATCATCTCGACTGTTTTAATGGCAAAAGAGGCCCACAATACTTATTTTCAGAGATACCGACTCCGTGGTATTAATATAATGAAAATATGCCAGGAATTGTATTCTATAGGGTCTCAGTAGTGCCCAGGAGCGTAGATGGCTGGTGGATTTTTAAAGACCATACATCACACTGTGGGGGCCATAATCCTGGCATGAAGAAACTTTGTGAGGACATCTCGTTAAAGATCAGTCCCAGGTCTCAAAGGTGGAATTCCGCTTCTCATGTCTAGGGGTGGCTTGCTTTGGCATCTTTTCCTCCTCTGCTGCATGTTTATTAATATTGACATAGTGTTGTTAAGACGAAGCCACTTCATTTATTCTGCACGAGAAAATCAGGAAGTACTGCAGGGATTTCAGAAATGGCGTTCACGGATTTCATTGGGCTGAAGCTCCCCTGTTAAGTCACATTGACCCCTTAGAGAAAGAACAGAGGCATGTTAAGAGGCAAAAGCAGCTTACTCTAGGTAAAAAAAATTGTAGACGTAATGAAGAGATTGCAAATGGAACCTCCTAAAGGATTTAGCTAGGTATTCCATGCATATACTGTGCTTTGATTTTAGAAAGCTATAGAATGAACCTTGTATGGAAATCCTAACCTTATTGAAATCAACAGTGAAACTTGGCCAGTGTGATCAAAACTGATCAAACAGATAGCACTGCTGACTATTATATTCCAACATGGAATACGATCTAGCTTCCCTTTGATTCATTAAGAGTCTGAAGAATAAGAAAAATAATAGTATATATGTTCAGTCTTGCAAAAAAAAAAAAAAAAAAAGAAAAAACCCCCTCAAACCTTTTTTTTTTTTTTTTTAATATGAATTCTCCTCAATGTTTTCATCACGGTTGTGAATAACAAAGCCTATATTGCTTGGTGACAGCAGGAACCTTTTGAAGAAAAATTGTAACCGTTACCGGTTATGCAGCAGTGTTTTTATATATAAACATTGTGCTGCTTCTCCTTGGACAGCTTAGTCCTACAAATTCTTACTCATTCTTACTTCAAGCAGATTCCCCCCAAATCCAATTGCATAAAGAATTACAAGAATTGATGAGAGCCTTTAGAAATGAATTACAGTTTTGACAGAGAAGCCCTTGGTTTAGGGCTTAATTCTGCAAGGTTCAGAGCACTCTGGCCTCAAACCAGCAAAGCATTCAAGCATGTGACTACTTAAACTTGATGGGACTACTCACATGCTTAAAGATAAGCATGAGTTTAAGTGCCTTGCTGTACTAAGGCCAGACTGCTCAGCCAGAATCAAGGCTTTAGCCCCTTTGGTCATTGCAGTGTTATTTGCTATTCACATTTTGTGTTCAAGTCCCACAATCCAAGGTTTAATTTCCTCAGCTTTTGGGCCTTCTGTGAAGTACTTTTAGCTGATATTCCAGTATCTGCCCAAGGCTCCATAAATCAAGAGCCAAATGCCATCTAAATAAAATGGTGAAAATCCTGGAAACTGTATCGCATCATGGATGCCCAGCTTTAACTCTTCTTCCTACTTTTTCAGGTATGTAGTATTTTCTCTGGACTGTTATTCTTTCCTCTCTGGAGCTCACTCAAAGACATGATATTCGTAGCCAAAGAATCTCTTATCCAAGTTAGTAAGATGTAGTTATGGCACTTCCATGATCTTTCAAGACCTTTCAGACAAATCCGCGTGACCGTTTGCTAAAGTATGTTCCCTGCCCTACCAGGGGAAAAACCAGGAGGAGTTAAAGTAGAGGGATTCATAGTAGTCTATGTATGCCCTTTTACATTCTTTGGTGATTAAACCCAATTCTAACTGATGTAAGCTACAAAAGAGCTAGCTTATTATTTGAAATATGTTCAGGTTTCTCGTATATTTAGTTTTTACAGGTTTACTGTCACTTTATCTATTGGGAGTCCTTTAATGAGTTGAGTGGTTTTTAAGAGTGGTTTTCCCAGGTGAAAATAAGTATAAATAATACTATAAATGTATGTCAAGGGAGTCAACATGGTGTCATTGATGTGTACTATACCATTATGTTGTGTTATAGAATGCCATGATGTCCTTTCCCTAAGTGACAAAATGCTGGTGGTCTTGGGGGGAGAAAAAGAAGAAATATCATTTTAGCTAAAATGATACTTTGAGAAAACGTGGATATTTTCATAATCTAAAACCACATTAAACAAGCAAAGATACCGAAGGGTAACTTCCGTGTAATTCAAATCTGTTCTTGCATACTAATGTTCATTGAACTTTTGCACTGAACAAACTTATATAGCTTTTTCCCAGAAGACAAAAACCTAAAAATGTCTGTGATATTACACAAACAGTAAGTCAAGCCACAAACCACATTAGACAAAAATCCTCTGTCACCATTCTAACACATCTCTCTTCAAGTTCTTGTTATTTTCTATGGAGAGATGCATGAATTATGGGAACCAAAATGTCTTTATACAAGATGTGAACTTGAATATTATTATTAAGCGCTGTTTTGCTAGACTTATGGAGTACTCACTTGTGTTTTGGTCTCTGCCTTAGTTAAAATTCAGAGATAGCTAAGTGAAAAACAAAAACAACATTTGCAGTCGCCAACTAATACATAAAAGATGTTTTTGGTGCAAAAGACTTTGTATATATTGCTTGAAAACGTCTTCTAAAAGTTGCTAAAGATCAGATTTTCCACCCTGATGTTCAGATCTGTTGTAAAGTGACTCAAAATGGAAATCTCAGTTCTCAGATGCAATTTTTCTAACATGTTTTGGCCTACTCCTCCCCTAGCTCACCCAGGGCAGCATTACCGAAGCAAAAGGAATCGTGTTCCCCTTAAGCAGCTGCTCACTTCTCATGAACAGCTGTGAAGTTACCTCTTTCTATCTGCCAGAAAGCCCCCTGTATGCGGAACTATAAAGAGGTGAAAATGTGCTGCAAGCATTCCCACAGATACGTTAACTACCACATGGTTTGAAATCATATTTTTTACAAGAGTTTGTTGTCATCAGACGACAGACAATATTGTCTTTATTGACACAACAGAATCAAACCTGACAAACAAGAGAAGTGAAGGCTCTCCAGTTCTGAAGGACTTTTGTACTGGAACGTGTCATGTGAGACTGAAGAGGGAAATGTGCTATGAATGTTGCAGGAGAGTTAAAACAAAATCTATTTCTAAAACAAAATTACCAGTATATTTGCAGTCATGGGTTACTATTAAATATTTGCATTTTTACATTTGCATTTATTCAGTTACAGTAGTAACTAAACAATTTAGAGAAAATTACAAATGTTACAGTAAAGTTAATTTCTGTAGTTGCTAAAAGAACTGCAAAGATCTTACAAGGACTATTGGAAGACAGGGATAAATCCCTGAGTCAGGGAGATTTTAATAGAACTGGGAATAATTAAGACGTTTGGATTTTGACTTCTCTTTCTCCTCGCATTCTTTGATGTATGTAATCTCTAGTGAATGTTATACATACCTCTAAAAATGACAAATGTTTATGGGTGATCTAGTACTGCATGTTCTATGTAGATGACTAAGAGAAGTCCTTCAATCCCATATTATTATCATTTATTAGTAATGGAAAATTATCTAGCCACTTCCAGCAGGGAACTAAGCTCTTGTGCTGGACGATGCATACACAGTATATGCACTAGCATTTTGAGGACCACTCAGAAATCAGCACCAAACTGCCTTAGGTACTTTGTAAGTATGTATTAAAGAGGGTACCCTCCCCAAAACAGCACACTCGTCACAGAGGTGGTTAGAAAGAATAAGGACACAGTGCTTGCAACAATTTGTTTTGCAAGGATAAAGTGATCCTAACCTGACAACAGGCAGATACAATTTACAAATATACTTTATAGCTTCCAAACACCAGTCAAACACATGGCGGTCACGGTTCATAAATCCTCTTTAACCTATGTTCCTTTTCCTCAGTAACACAGACATTTAAAGGAGGAGGATTTGGGTTTTGGTGGTGGGGTTTTTTTGGTTTGGTTTTTTTTTTTTTTTTTTTTTTTTGACAGACTTTTAAAACGCTTTTAGCTGCAAACTAAATCTGAGAAAATTTAAACAGATGTCAAAATAAATTTCCACTTAAATTCCCTTCCCAAGCATGATTTGCATATAGCTTAATTCAAATAGCAGCTGGGTTGCTGAGGAAAACTTTTATTTTTAAAGGAAAAAAAAAAGAAATGTAGATAACATATTAGTGGAAAAGCAGCCATATTCAAAGAAGCTGTTTGCATTCTGTTCCAGTGCAAGAGCAGAGAAGAGGGTGCGGAGCCGTGGTATCTTAGCAATTCAACCCAAGCAAATACTTGGAAAAAGGCAAGTACAATTGGACCAAATTAAGCTTCATCAATGCCAAAAAAAGAGAGTTTGTTTCAGGAGACTTATGAATGGCATGTATCCCAGCAACTCTAGAATATGTAATAGGAAAACCAGGTAGTGGTTGTTAAGAGATACAGTTGTAAGAAGAAACAAGAAATGACTAGGAGGACAAAAGCTTATTCATTTACATGATATTTTAACTATATCCAATTTCAGTGTAGTAGGAAGTAAAGATTAGGCCCTAAATTACCAGAAATTTTTTAATAACCATGCTGAACCACATAAGTTGGGCTTTGCTGTGAGGTTGTAAATGGGGATGCTTTCTCAGTCTATATTTTCCGCTGCTAGGAGAGGAGCTGGGAGAAATACAAAGAATGCTTTACCTCTCTTCTGTTAGGAATATGTGATGCCCAGAGATGACAAAGATACAAACAGTTGCTTCCCTCTGACACAGCAGCTTTTTGGAAATGCCCATCCCTGAAAAATCATACAATAGTGTAGCAGAGAGTATTTCAGCTACATTACATATGAGCCACGGAAGAAAGAGATGCAGATTGCTCTGTATTACTGAAGTTAAGAGACTGTTTTCCATCTCGACAGCTAGTCTGATCATTTATTCTAAGGGCAGAGTTTGTTCCAGGGTGCTGGGGAGTGCTTTGTGGCTACAGCAAGCAGGGACTCTGGTAGTCTAGTAGCCTTCTGCAATATTACTTAGGATTACAGGAAATTGGACTTGATGACAAGATTGAACCTTCCAACCTTATGCCTGGAAAGTCTGTGCTTCTCTTTTTCTGTTGTGCTGCCAAACATGAAACTTAGCAAGTAAGAAGGATGGTTTGGCCCTGATGGATGAATACTGGCTGTTCTCTTCTACAATGAAAAGGAAAAATAGTTGAAGGGTCTATTACAGTCTGATCAATGGGTTTATCCAGGCTGTGCAGAGACCATTACGTGTTTCATAAATTCCCAAGCACCCTGGGGATACAAATGCAAGAACCAAATCTAATTTCCATGTAAATATGCATAAGCATAGTCAAATAATATCTGCATGCCAGTATGATATTAATTTATATCAGTATTTCCCTGCATGGAAAAGAGGCCTCCACTTGTTGGCTAAACTCAAAAGCAGTGAAAACAAAGCATCAAGGCGTCCTTCCTCCTCAGGAAACAACAGGAATTTGTGCTCATAACAGACCGATCTCTTCATGTACAACATCGCCATATGGGAAACATATCACAGTATATTAGAAATACGGGTGCTGACCTTCGTACATGTTTAGGACTCATGAGCCATATTTAGGACTCAAAGCACGTTTGGTTCATTACTTCAGTGCAATGGACTAGAATTCCAACAAAACACAAGGATTATTCATGCTCATCATCAAGCTCTCAGACAGCCAGCTTCACACTTGTACCCGGGAATGGTGGTACCCTGTTGCAGGCCAGTTAGCATGCAGATTGCATGTAATTAGGGAAACTGAAGCTAAAATTAATTGAGATGTAGCACTGTGTGTTATTGTATGGTGAAATAAAATGATCCTGGACACATTTTATCAGGTGGAAATGGAACAAACACTCATACTAGTGATTTAGGGAAAGTAAACACTTAACTGATTCTATACATATGCAATATTTCTTCATTTCTGTTTACTTAAGAGATAAAAGTAAATGTTATTTTTAGAAAAGAAAGAAGAAATTAGCTCACTGAGGGCTTAATTATCCTTTCCTCTCCAATGGGAATCAATGCTATTGGCAGCTTGCAGGCCTGTTCTCTTGACAAATCAAGTTGTTGGCTGAGGCGTGAAGTGTTAGATTATGATCGACTCAGCGTGACATTGTGATTCATGGCTACTATATTACAGAGGGAAAAAGGGGATTTATGCTTCATATCCACTTTGAATTCATAGTGAAACAAGTGAATCATTCTGTTCAACCTCAGGAGTTCATGTTCTACACTTGGGGGCTGAACAATATTACAGGCTTGAACATTTTAAGGAACAAGTGCGATAAAATACGACTGTGAAATATTCTCTCTTTCCCCTCATGCTATAAGTTTAAAGAATCACCTGGAGTAAAGATTTAACGAGTGCATTTCATTAAAAGCAGAAAGAATAAGAAGGATGGTAAGGATGGACATGAAAGGTGTATACTGGCCAACTGGAAAAAATCGCTTGCAGATAGATAAATGTAACTAAAGGAATAATTATGCACAGTCTCTCTGGAAGGCCTAAACTGTAGGTCTAAATGATGTACAGCATTTTTCTTTTTTATAGCCATTAATAATACAATTCAGTTGCACCGCCATGTTTAAGCAAAGGTATAACATTAAATATGGTTGTATTTGTCTTTCTTCCTATATTCCCAGATCAACATTTGGAAACAACCACAGGCACAAGTGGGGTCGGTGTAGTGCTATAATGAATGAGGGCATAAGCACAATTCTCCAGAGACACATGACAAAACATACATTTCACTGGACAGTATTAATAGGGTCTACAACTCCATCTATTCCTCCGGGAGGGACCACCCACCCTTGCAGTTCACGTGTGATCATTTCACTATGTGCAAAACCCACACTCACAGCACCAAAAGCTGGAGGAAGATCTAGCCAATCCCCATAGCGCCATTTCAATTAAGATCAAGATCCCCTATTTTTTAAGATGTAGAACTCGCACTACTTTTGCTATAGTGTTAGGAAATGCAAGGCAAATTGAATTTCATCCTTGCAAACACAGCTTGACTGCAAAAGCAGAACCAAAGTCCATCTCCAAAATGTCAGCACTGAATTCCTATTTCAGCCTTATCTTTATAATGAGCAGAATCAAGGCATGGAAGGTGGCACAATGAAATTAAAGAAAACCCAGACACCTGCTCCTTTTTGGGGAAAAGTTTTCTAATTAAGTAGAAGTGCCTTTTTAGGTTTTACTCAAAAGAATGAATTCTCTCCATCTCTTGGTTATTCTTTTTGCAGAGAGGGGCCAATCATCTGAAGGACTTGGAGAAGGGCCAAGCAAAGATAAGGCTGAAAAATCTCTCTCCAGTTTAGAGATAATGGTTTTCTTTTGTGAATTTATGATTTTCAAGAGCCAGGGTTTGTTTTTTTTAATCTGATACTGCTACTTAGAAATATCAAGGAAAGGAGTTCATTGTTATTAACTACTATTTGTTCAGCACACTGACAAACGTACTTTGTGGACAAGTCTTTGTTAGACAGCGTTCAGTATTTAATGAATTGTTAATGCAAATAGAGACCTCTGTGCTTCTGCCTGACTTTCTTGAGGAAAAAGGGGTGCCTTACTGTCATCATACCATGCTTCAAGCTGGATTGGTGTTTTATTGGTTGCCGTTCTCAAAAAGTATCCTTCTATCTGTAAGCAGCCATGTAACTTTCGTTTCCAAGTTCACTATTGACATACAAGATAGAGGGTTCTACTTAAACTATGTGTTGCTACTGTGGCATTCCACTAAGATGGTCTCTGACTCCTAACCTGACACACGGATGCTCGTTACTTATGTGCCCATTCATAAATACGGAGTCATCTGCTCTTGTGAGAAGCAGATTTAACGGTAAATTGTCTTCCTATAGCGCACAATATAAGGTTTCATAAACTCTAGCTGAAGAGGAAGACTACAGGGTGGCTTGTTCATAAACCACCATAAATTCACCAAAGTCATTCAAGTATTGCTTTGGTGATGCCTGAACTTCAAAAGCTATTTTGTAAAGTCATCAGCACCTTTATGGCACAACTGCTGCAAAATATAATTACTTGGAAAAGTTGTCCAATGACAACATGCCAAAACCATGTCAGAAAACACATCAAGGCTAGATCTTCAGCTGATATGCGTCAGCTTAGATAGTTCATTGATTTCAAAGGAGCTGCAGAGATTGCTATCAACTTAGAATCTTTATTTTCTGTATCTAAGTTGTGGTGCTGAACACGTAAGAGGCTACTATGCTGGCCTCTGGCTAGTAAGTAAAGTACAATGTGGAATGCTTTTCAACAAGGAGAATAAGATCTGAAAATTGCATAGATGCACTAGTTGCTAAATGGGAGTATGGAATAATATGTTTGTAACTGGTAAAGCTCTCTGGAGTAGTTAACCTAGTACAGCAGCCGAGATCCTATTCCTCTGTCCAGTTACAGATGCAGAAAATTTATTAACAGCTCAGGTATCTCCTAAATTTCTAATACTGATCGCAAAGAGCAAATGACATTTTGACTAACTTAACGGACAAGATTTATATTATCTGAAGATTAATGTCTGATCCTAAAGATCTCCAGAAGAAAGGTGCTTGAATGCATACTCATCGCATTATCTACCTCTGAGTTAAAAACCACAGTTAAAAAATGTAAGGCCAAAATATCCACCTGTATTTACACTGCATTTCTGGATGTGCTTGAATCCCACTGCTGTCACTTCAGAATTGGAAGCTCTGTGAACTTTCAGCTAGCTGCACTAACAGATATGCTGTTTATATTAGTCCTCTGGCATAATGAAGTGTATCTTCAGCTCTGCAAAATATCAGGTCAACTTGATTAACTGGTGCAGTCACTGATGCATTATTTTTAGAATATTCCCCAAAAGTTACAATCTGCAAAAGTCTTAATATTACTTTTTTCTATTAAGTATATTATTGAGTAAAATTATGCATCCTACTATAGCAACCAGTGACCTCAAGTTGGATAGCTGTCTTGTGGAGTTCTGTACACTCTGTACCAAGAGACCATCCCTATCCCACAGAACTTAAAACATAAAACAGAAAAGCCAGCAAAGAAAGATATTTAGTCCTATTTGCAGATGTGAAACCAAACAGAAATCAGACGCTTCCAAAGGTCACAAGTTTTTTTGCAGGAGAGGCATGAATTGAATCAACAACTTTAGGGGCACATCTGTAGCCTGTAACTCAACACAGAGAACAGGTACCTACATTACTTTTTACTGAGCTGACTTTGACAGAGGAAGAGCCTTACCAGTGTGACACTGCACCTAAGCTAATAAGCCCAGCTAGAGGAAAAGATATTCAGACTCTAAGATGGTTATACGAATTAATGCACATGAATAGCTCTTTCCACATAAAACTTCAGTGTGCTATTCAGCTGTATGAAATAGGGTGTAAGAGTTATGACCTAAACCTTATTCTAGTTTCTGAAAATAACCAAAAAAAAAAAAATTTTAAAAATCAAACCGTAATATTAAGTTGCTGTTATAATTTGCATGGATGTTCTAGGCTGGCACCAAACAATGCAATTTTAACAGTCAACAAGTAACATTGGTTATGCGGACCACATGCATTTGAAACACATACATGAAAACACCCATCTTAGTTACCAGAGCATCTGAAGGAGTTTTAAACATTGTTTATAAGTCTTTTTAAGAATTAAAAGGGATTACTCTGTTTCTAGGATGCATTTTTTTATTTTGTTGGTAGTCACAGTTCATATTTCTCTTTCTTTATGTATACAAGTATATAGATTTATATATTTGTTCGTGTGAGTACATATACATTCATACATTGGATTAGCTTATTCATACGTGTTTCACACCAGGCATAGAAGGCTTGGAGTTGTCCATCTTTAAAACTTAAAAGGACACTGTTACTACAAAGCTTATTTCCTGAAAAAGTTTGGTTCTTTAAAAATAGAAAAATAAAGCACATCCAGCTACAGAGGTATCTACCAAAGAAGCTGGCATAGTTTTTCTACGAAGACAGCTAACAGTTCTCCCCAGCTGTGTTCGTGATACTTCTGTGTTTGCTTTGTCCGTTATAACAGTAACTAAATTTTATTTTCATGGAAAGTCACTGAAAAATGGGTGAAAGTTCCATGTAAAAGTGTTCATGGAAACCACATGCTCAACTAAAGCCAGAGGTGGTGGTGGAATAATTTTCAGATTTCTGCAATCCGGAAAGAATATTAATTGCTGGCTCGTGAGATATGAATACTACAGGCTGGAGAGGCACTACTGAATACTCACAAAACCACTCCAAATTAAAAAAAAGAGACAAACAAACAAAAACCAACCTCCCCCTCATCCCCCTCCCACCTCCCCAAAACCCCAGCAAGGTACCAGAGATCTAAAAACCTCAATAAATTGTTTGTTTACACATTAGAGTAATGAATATAATCAATCCAAAGACATTGCTACCTGCTTATATATAGTCTACAAAGTAGAAAAAGAACGTATTTTTCTAAATTCCCCGCTCTCGTTCACACAGGGAATGTCAGTTCTGCTCTGAGAAAGTTGCACGCTGGAAACAATGACAAACAAGAAAAGAAAAGGTGTCAGCGTTTTCATCCTTCTTGGTTACGCCTAAATGGACAGATCCAGGAGCACTTCTGATTTCAGGTGAGCACACCAATCGCATCCTGGCCCCCGCCTCTGTGACGCTCCAGTGTGCATGATGCTCCTTATTTTACACTTTAAGGAAAGAAGCAAGGCTTGGACAGTTCGCCGAGTCACAGCCGAGTTCCTGAGCTAGATTTCTAGAGGAGCAGGGCTCTGCTTTGGGCACTAACCAGTTCACTTTGCTCAGCTTATTTATGCATTCCTTGAGATAATGGGAGTTTTCAGTTCTAAGACAGAGTTCGAGACTAGTTTCACATATGAGTGTGGGGTATAGTAAAACATTGCTAGGAGAAAACCCACTGCTGGAGCTGGCAAGCTATACAGATCTACAGCTCTGATCCCAACCACAAAAGAGAGTACACCATAACATGCAAATAAATCATTAGACATTGCTACTAATTTTTCTATTTTGTCTTTTGCAGCACTAAATACATTAAGGAATTTTTGATAAATTTTCCAATTATATTTGTTCAGAAGCATTGGCAAAACAATCTGTGCTATTAATGAGATGTTTAGTGCAAATTTATCATTAAACTGGACAGTCTATGCCCTGAAAAGATTTGTTTTGCAGAGTGTTTTTATTAGCACAGTCAGTCTTTGGAAATTATAGTGTTTCTTGAAAGATCTTCATAATTACTTTGGTTTAACTTGTTATAAATAATTTGTTACAAAGGTAGTAATCCACAAAGCACTCAACTGGACTGTAGTCTGTCAACCTGCCCTTCCACACCTCAAGAGGAATATATGGAGAAGGAACCTCTAACTTCGTACACGGGGATAGCAAAGACGACAAAGTTCAGTTGAACACTGGTGTGTCCTGTGATACTGAGGAAGGAAGCGGGAGTGACACTGGAGAGAGACATCATATTGTAAGTTAAAGGAACTTTAAGGTCACTGGAAGTGTACTGGAAATGAGTTCTTCGTAAAGAGCTCCCTAGGTAACTAGAGAGTTACCTAGTTTTCTTTCCGACGTTCAGCATAACACGGGTGGGGTACAGAATTTGCAGGTTTTTCAACCTCAGTTAAATAAGCTGCAATAAAGAAATCTAATGCAGCAATTAATGCATCCAAGGAGTGGCGATTGTGAACACATTCTGCATAGAGAGTTTACTCATCCATAGGTTCTGTTGAACAGAAGCATATGAAGGTTAATGTTTTATTAAGCAGCACAAACACATACTATTGCTGCTTCCAGTATTGCACATATGGCAATGTCTCCTAGCA
>NW_008825430.1:3782252-3786644 GCF_000699105.1 Pygoscelis adeliae
CTTAACAGAAATATAGGTAATCTAAATATACAAACTGCAAGGGAATTATGAAATCAGAAACAGCCATCAGATCCTCTTAGCATCACTGCATTGTCTGGAGCTAATTGCTACATCCCACAATTATGTTTTTTCCCTAGACATTTGCCTAACCCTATTTCTTGCGATGATTGTTCATTTCATTGCCTTATTTTTAATACAGCATAGCTACTCTCTGTGCACAGACACACTCTACTTGCATTCCCTTAGGATTTGACCCTTTCTTGGCTTTAGTTCATGCCTCTTGTTCTTGTATTTGACACAAGTTCAAATCATCTTGTAGCATCTATCCTCTCAAATCTCTTTGGAATTTTATATACCTCAAAAAGGTCACCACTTTCTCTCTGTACTCCATGTATTTTAGCCTTAAAGTTTGAGAGGTTGGTTGTGGGTCTTTTTTTTTTTTTTGGTAGAAAACTTATCTTTAAAAAAGTCCCTAATGTTTAGTAACATTATGGCTGCCATCCACTTTACATATTTTCCTGGTAGTCTTCAGCAAACTGACCTATAATTACTGCCTTTCACATGGGTCCTCATAAGTTGTTTGTATCATGATATCGGTCTCCTACTTGGCAAATACACATATAATAACATGAGTTCCTTTAAAAAAAAAAAAAAGGAAAAGGTTGGTCCTTGATTCCTTTTTAACAGCTATTGTCTTCAATGTGACAGTGACTGTTAATACTGGCCTTGTATTTAAGGCAAAGTCCTAATAGAGATGGTGGAGTTCAGTTGAGATAAAATCCTTCAGGAAGCTAAAATCACCTTATCTCATCATTCAGCTTGAGCACGACAGGACAGATTTACCCTTAGCAGCACATGTAACAGACCTTTGGTTATACTTGTAATGGGCCTCTCACTGCCGGATCTCATAAGCTGCCTTTTTTCCCCTCTTGTGTTTAAATAACCAGATGTATTTATTAAGCATATGCTGCCATATAGCAGCTTTTTACTGGAACCCCCTGTAAGTTTTGTCTTGTCTTTTGTTTTGCCTGACTTGGAGAAAAGGAGGCTGAGGGGCGACCTCACTGCTCTCTGCAGCTTCCTGAGGAGGGGAAAGGGAGAGGGAGGTGCTGAGCTCTTCTCCCTGGGATCCAGGGGCAGGACGCGCGGGAATGGTTCAAAGCTGCACCAGGGGAGGTTTAGACTGGACATTAGGAAGCATTTCTTTACTGAGAGGGCGGTCAAGCACTGGAACAGGCTTCCTAGAGAGGCGGTCGATGCCACATGCCTGTCAGTGTTTAAGAGGCATTTGGACAACACTCTTAATAATATGCTTTAGCTTTTGGTCAGCCCTGAAGCGGTCAGGCAGTTGGACTAAATGAGCACTGTAGGTCCCTTCCAGCTGAAGTATTCTAAGAATGATCCTCTACTAACACATTTTTAAGAGCCAGACCATAAAAAGGCCTCTAGTTCTTCCTCTCTTGTACAGATATATTTCTATGCAGACACAATATCTAGTATTTAGACGTCTACCTCCACACATTTATACACTGATTTTATGTTAAGGGGCTAAGGTTTTTTTAATGTGACTGTTCATTTTACAAAGAAATAACTCTACATTGTCAGAATTGTATCATACTGTAAACTGCACTGTAAACTCCAATGCTATACTACAAAATATATGCTCATTAAAATTCAGTGAGTCTTTAAAAGGAATTTATGTCTGAAGTCAAGGAATAATGAAGATATCATAGCAATCTTTATAATGAAACAATGATGTACGTGGGAGAGGGTAAACAATGTAGATCTATTATTTGGTCAGCACATTGCATATATGTCATTATAGAAGCATTTTGACCCAAACTGTCTCTCTTCAAGATACTAGAAGTTTTTACAGGGCTATGCAGACTTGTTAACTCTGAATTGCACAGTTACAAGGCACAGAAAGATTTTCATTGCATGATACGATGGCTAACTTCAGCTCCTTCACCACAAGGCAGTAATTACCACTTTGTAAACGTTTTCTCTGAGTCTAAGCCCACAAAATTTTGTTGGGCTTTTTGGCCAAGAGTAATAGCTCTGGGAATGACTTAGAGTCTCATCTCCAAGAGTTGTGTGCAACATAAGGAGGGGAAAACAATCACCCTAGAAAATTTTCTTAATGTGAAAAGCCTAAGACATCCTCCTATAAAACCTGTGAAAGTCATATTAGTACTTTAGTACTAGCTAGCTTTAGTACCCCTCCTTCCTACCTCTCAGCATAGCAAATCTGCTAGGACTGGACCAGACTCTGTTGCCCTCTAGTGACTCCCAGAAAGGGCAATGGCTTTCAGAGCCATTAATACAGATTGTATTGATGTCCTTTCCAAATGTCCTAAGCAAAACAGAAGTCAGAAATGCATAATTAGTAGGTCTTTGGAGTTCAGTTTTATTGCCTTCAGCCTCCATCTTTGGTGTTATTTAGGCTGTAGCAGAGTTTCCCAAGTGACCATCTTTATCCAGATTACACTATCAGTATGTCAGAATCCTGTCAACTGGCAGGTGCTATAGGATTGTAATTCTCTAGGTCAGTATAAATATATTGGGAAAAACACCACAAGAACGACTGAGAACCACTCTTTGAAGGACTCATGGCTGTGTACAATAGAATATAGAGCAGCTCATAATAAGAACAGAGCCGGTTTTACAACATCCGTAAAATCCTCAGGACTGAAAAGCCCATTGCGATGGGGCTCTGGCTTCACTGGGGTCTCTGGACAGTATTTTCATAATGATCATTAATCAATAATGATATTAATCCTAGCCAGAGGGAAAAGGAAAAGGGGCAGAAGAGAATCAATTTTTCACTCAGTGAGGAGTCTGGCTGGGACCATGCAACACTGACAAGAGTCTTCCCTGATTAGCATGAGGTCACATCGCCTCTCACATCTGCCTTAATGGAAATATTACAATGGGATTTCACTGTCTTCCCTTTCTAGCAGAGAGAGCCTGTGATGAATGGTGTATGGGATTCTCGGTGTGTGCTATATACCAGTTCCTGAAGGAACAATATTTTGCATTCTGCATTTGCTAAGGAAATGCTTCTCTGATCTTTCTATGTTGCAAAACCACTGTCTGAGAGAGCAGATTGCTGTGTCATCCACACTGCACAAATCGTTTGTAGCCATATTGGTCCTCACCAGGAGCATATGTGAGCATTTTTCAAATGTCACAAAAACTTCCCATCTCAAGTATTAATATGAAACACCTTGTACCATATGGAGGCACATGAGAGAGAGTCCTTATAGATTTTAGCTAGGTACTGCATGATATGCTAGAGAGGGCTGTGTTGTAAGTATCTTTAGTGACTGCAGATAATAGATATTCATGTGGTTAAAACCAATATCTCTCTCCACAAACCTAGCTTAATTAGGTTTGCTGCAATTTTCTATGATAATTTAGTGCTGCCTTTGCCTTTTGGCTGGCAGATTGTCCCTGGAAACCTCTTACAGAAATTCCCATTGACTGCAATGATTCTCAGTTAGGGCAAAACTGATCACTGCTGCCTTTCCTGCTGTTGAACTCAATCAACAAGCCATACATAACCCTCTACAAATAAAAAATACCAGTAGGGTCAGAAAATCTGAAAACTGGCTGTTTGACACCAGAAACATAATGATAATGTAACTAGTTGTGCCAGGACTTGCATCAGAGTGTAACAGATGAATCCCTCCCCATCCACTGAGTCACCTTGCCAACTTTTTTTCAATTAGTTTCCTTCTTATAAATCAACAGTGAAAGATCACTTTCCAGCTAGAAGGTATTCAGTCAAACAGCAATATACCATCAGCAGCCATGAGACAAAAATATGAGGAAAATGGCAACACTGACACTTTTTTTTTTTCTTTCCTGCTCACCAGGTATGAAACTTCTACTCTCTCCCCAAGTCCTGAGACTAAGTTTCTTATTATATTTCCATTTTAATAGATGCTCCTCCTCCCTGCCCTTCCTACTTCAGAATGATCACTTCTCTATAGGGGATCATTGAAATGTGTCTCCTCAATTTTTGTTTACCTGCGTTCATGAAATTATATCATCTCTCCCCTCTGTTCTTCAGATCAGTCTCAAATTCATACCTTATATAGAACCCTCTTATGCCTCAATCAACAGGGCTGAGTTTTGATTCAACCAGCTTGATTTTCAGTCACAAGGATTGCTATTGTTGCACTACTCTTCCTTACCTGTAATTCTTTCACACTTAGTTGGAACTCCAGGATGATTTAAGCTGGATTAAATTCCTTGTAAAACAATCAGGTTGCTTATGTGCAATGTACAGCCCTACATTGTTTGTTTTGCTGTTTTTCAGGTCTGGGTTCAATCTTGCTCAAGACTTTTGCCAATGCGCAGAGCATACAATGAAACAAATAAGCAGCA